>NW_017306223.1:0-280576 GCF_001642055.1 Alternaria alternata | reverse complement strand
CCCCCCCCGCCTCCGTTCCACTCAAGCTAACATCATCTCCCTAACCACAGATACACCATCCCCAAGAACTACCACGGCCTTACCCTCAACCAAGCCGCCAAGTACGGTGTCCTCGCCGCCGGTTTCGGCGGTGTAGCCGGCTTCTTCGCCCTCTTTTTCTTCGCCGAGGTACCCAAGGTACGCGACGACATCATGAAGAAGATTCCCGTTCTCGACAAGTTCTTCACCCACGAGATACCGCCCGAGGATAACCCTTTCTGAGCTTTCTTCTCTCTATCACTTGCTCGATATACTGGGCAAGGGGAATATGAGGAGAGAGGCAATGTTAAAGTCAGGAATTGTATAATTACATGGGCATTGCGAAAAAGAAAGGGGAATTTAGACCGCTTTTGTCTTTGTTCTAGGGTTGTTTCGCTGGTGCCCTTTATCATGATTTGAGACTGCTGTGATGGTGATGATTGCGTTTGTGACGAAAATTGATTTGCATGACAGTTTTGCCACTCGTAGGACCTGCGAACATGTTTGGTCATTGCTTCATTTTCACATCACCCAAGCCACATGGCTTAAGATGCTATCATATGCCCATCTACCGGACTTCCTTCAGCCGGGCCATCATCCATCTCTCAAGCTCCACTCCTGCGGCTATGCCCGCCCCTCTTCCATAGACCAAACTCAGACCTCTTGTCTAGTTCGTAGGCAGCCTTCCAACAACCTCGGCCATCTCCTCATCAGTGTAGATTCTGAATCCCTTGTCCTTGGTCACACTCGCCAACTGCACATTCTTGCTATCCAGCTTCTCCTCCATGACCTGCTTGAGCGTCTTGAGCGTAAGTACCTCGGCTTCAGGCAGGGTAAGCGACTTGTGGAATTCATTCTGGAGTTCGGCCTGCGCGCCCTCGGATCCGGAGCCAATGGCTTTGGCGTCGTAGCGGTAGAATGTGCCCGAGGGCTCGGCGTGGTAGCTGTGACTACTATTAGTTTCTTCCTTGTAGACAGCACAGTAGGAGTGGAAGTGTGTTTGTCAAGGCGGGGCAAATGTTGTGTGCGTGACATACAGACTCGGACCGTCCTCATCATATCCCGCAATCAAAAGCGCCACACCAAACGGCCTTGACATGATGCTCTCCTCGCCCTCGGCACCCTCACCAAACCTCAGCGCCAGATCACATATCGCCTGCGTGCAGCTCTCGACGCGCAGCGGCTCCGCGTAGTTGAAAGCGTGGTTCTGGGATTCCACACGCGCGTGCTCAATCATGCTGCGGGCATCGGCCTGCAGGCCCGACATGGCACAGCCAATGTGGCGGTCGATTTCGACAATCTTCTCCACGGAGGAGGTCTCGAGGAGGGTCGAGGTTACGCGCTTCTCTACGCCGAGGATTACGCCTTCGCCTGTTGCTACCTGTTGGGGATTGTGAGTTGGTTTTCGGGCTTAACGGCGGATTGTAGAGAGCAGGGTATGGATATGGGTATGGGTTTAGAAAAGACGCACGCCTATCGCTGTTGAGCCGAGCTTGATGGCTTCTAGCGAGTATTCGACTTGGAAGAGACGGCCTTCGGGCGAGAAGGTGCTGTGTGTTTGTGAGCGGGCGGGCTTGTCGTGGGAGACGAGGGGTGGACGAACTTGATACCACGGTCTGTCACACTTTGTTAGCACACGTCCTCTTGTTGAAAGCTGTTAGAGAGCTTACCATATTCGCTTCGTGCTATGAACTGGTCATGTTAGTACAAGAGCTCCAGCGGGGTTCAATCAAGCGTACCATGGCGGCGGTGTATGCGGAGAAGTCGAAGAAGGTTGCGGGTGGAGACTTGTGCTAAGTCGCAGGAAGAGGAATGTAAGTTGCAGGGGTGAAGGCGGTGGTGAGGTGTTGCCGACTTGTCGTTGGCGACTTGGATGTTTCTCTAGCTAGAGCTTCAGGCAACATGAGCCGCGAGGTCGCGCTAGGGCGGGATGCCAAGACCTTGAGCTGGTAATCCGAATGCGCGCTCCTCATCAACACCGTGATTCCCACTGCTGGCGATCTCATCTTGCCTTGCAATTGCTATGTCAAGTCGTCCGTTCAAAGTCATGATCAAACAGTCAAAGCAAATCTTTCAGCATTACCTTCAGGGCCTATTGTCGCTCTGCCAGGTACCTCACCACACCATCTATTGACAACAAGAGAAATTATGAGCCATGGCTTCCCACGGCTCTAGGTAATTGCTCACGACGTATCTTGATGGGAGCTCAACGTCCTGATATAATTGATGATTCCGTTGACCTGCTGGGTTTGCCGCCAAACTCCAACTGACGGTCAGTAGAATTGCCTTACAAATGAAGGGCTCAAGTATTTCGGAGCACTATATTGCAACCCTCATAATCGCATTACTGAGCTTGACAACGATGGTTGTGTCATTGCGCTGCCCTGAGGACTCATCCAGTGCTCCTCGTAACGTGTTTCTGTGCCAGATCACGCTTCGATGTGAGGTGGTACGATAATTTGGTGCATGTACGCAGGCAAGGTCGGCTGGCTCTTTGGGCATTTCGCGTAGCCTAGAGACGAGTCTCGGTAATGTCAGGCCCATGGCGTTCATAAAGGCGAACGGTCCATCCCTCATTACCGTGCCCGTGGCTGGACTCCCGGCGGAACAAAGGGGCATTTGCGAAGGATTTCACAGCCACGATACCCACCCGCTATCTTCCAGATTTCTACATGTCGCAGAGTGCTCCAAGTGCCCGTTTGATTGACCAAGCTTCCGTCTCCATACCAAACTTCTGGTAAGGGTAAAAGCTTAGCGCTACCGAATCGCGACATTGGCGCATATAGCGCCGGATCGAAACGCCAACCAAGAGACCAAACGGCTGGAGAAATGCTCCGCATCATACTCTCTCTTTCCAGCATCGACTACGCGTCCCAATGTTGACATGGAGTTTTCGCCTCACCATCCGCGGATCGAAAGCCGATGATGCGCGTCATAGCTCGGATCAAATATCCCTGGCGTCCGCACCGTTTCTCCTGAGTTCGGACCAGCAGCGCTATCCACGTCACCACATTCTGGAATCTCGGCCATGAATGAACGACAGCCCCGATGCCGTCCTGTCTACAACGAATCACCAACCATGGTAGTGCGCGACGTCAAGTGATGATGACACGAGGACATGTGTCGACTAGACACTCGTATGCTGCAGTCGCACTCGCTAGCAAGAAAACTATTGATCAGTACAGCCACTCAGACATCGACGTATTTCGATAACTCTTGCATGTGCCATGTTGCACGCAGGATAATCGAGATGTGCAGCTCATCTCCCGCAGCGGGGATGTTGTCGATTGCGAGTTATTTTTATCTGGATACGATGTTATACCGGGGGCTTGACGTCGCTGCTAGGCTGTTGAGTATTGCCGTCTCCACATGGACCAATGATTAGCGAGGCCGGGGCAAAACAGTCGTTCCTTGTCTTGCCGCATCAGGCTTCCTAGAATGCTTGGAAGGCTTCTTCAATCGACATCGCGCCATGAAAGCAGTATTGAACGATGGGATGTAAGGGGTGAACGCATGTAAGAAAAAGGATTGTCGTGGTGCATGCCAAGATTGCTTAACCAAGAACAAGTATGGGGATCACCGCCGGCATCCGCGTTCCTGCTTCTTCGAGATGGCACTAATTTGCTTTGACCGTGCGGCTAATGCACGTCCGATGAAAAGACCTACGACGGCAGCGACGTCTAGAAGCCGCAAGACGTCACTGGCAAATAAATACTTCGCCATGCCCACCTTAACATTTCTCACGCACGCCTTTCTCCCCAACCCTTCTCAAGACTTCATTCTACACTTTTAATATCGTCTTCTTGTACCTAATACTACAATCATGCGCGTCTCCTCTACCATCCTCGCCACAGCCGGCCTTCTCACCTCGGCCAACGCTGCCATCAAGGGTTTCAACTACGGCGCAAACTTCAACAACAACCAGGCCAAGACGCGCGTCGACTTTGAATATGAATTCAACGCCGCCAAGCAGCTTCCTGGCACCAGTGGGTGGAACAGCGCCCGTCTGTACACCATGATCCAGCACGGCACCCAGACCACTGTCATCGAGGCTATCCAGGCTGCTATAAACACCAAGACCAACCTCCTACTCGGCATGTGGGCCTCCGCCGGTCAAGCCAACTTCAACAACGAGATCACTGCTCTCAAGGCCGCCATCGCCCAGTACGGTACTGCCTTCACCGACCTGGTCGAGGGTATCTCCGTCGGCAGCGAGGACCTCTACCGTGTCACCCCAACTGGTATCGAGAACAAGTCCGGCGCCGGTGCTCAGCCCCAGGAGCTCGTCAACTATATCAAGCAAACCCGTGCTGCTATCAAGGGTACTCCTCTCGAGGGCAAGCCCATCGGCCACGTCGACACCTGGACCGTCTACGTCAACGCCACCAACAACCCCGTCATCGATGCTGTTGACTTCATCGGCATGGACGCCTACCCCTACTTCCAGACTACCATGAACAACAACGTCGGATCCGGCAGCCAGCTCTTCTTCGACGCCTACCACCAGGTTCAAGCCAAGGGTAAGCCCGTCTGGGTCACCGAGACCGGGTGGCCCGTTAGCGGCGAGACACTCAACCAGGGTGTCCCCAGTGCGGCTAATGCCCGCATCTACTGGGAGGATGTCACCTGCCAGCTCATCAAGGACAACGTTAACCTGTGGTACTACATCCTCCAGGATGTTCAGTACGGCAACCCCGTCCCCTCGTTCGGCATCAAGCCTGCGGGTGACCTCATGGCGGTCAAGCCTTTGTTCGACCTTTCTTGCCCTGCAACCTCCGGAGGCTCCACCCCGGCTCCTACCAAGAAGGTCTCTACTGATGGTACTTGTGGATCTCAGGGAGGTGCTACTTGCACTGGCTCGACATTCGGTAACTGCTGCTCGCAGTACGGATGGTGCGGAAACACTGCTGGACACTGCGGTACCGGTTGTGAGAGCGGATCTGGTACTTGCAACAAGCGCAAGTAGATGCCCCGACATCTCAGCCCACAATCGTCACCATCCCAGTAATTAGCTTTGATCGGTCAACCCCAATAATTCAGAGTTTAATCTCGATATCCTCGCCCGTCTCTTTCATACCTCTTCATCTTGACAGTCTTGAAAGTCTACCGCAACCAATATTTACCTCGCTCCAAGAATCATTCGAGTATCCGTACCAACTCATTCCTATCGACAAGGCGGACCCAACCAAAGTCATTGGCAACGGATATACCGTCCAGCTATCTTCAATACATCAGCAGTGTTCGTTTACGACATTCGTCCTGAATTCGCCGGCAAAGCTTGTACGCTAGCTTTATGCATGCCGCCACCCTTCACCATGCCAGAAATGGCACCTGTACATATTCGGTCTCCGGGGGGTGTCAGTGTATTGCGTCTTGCCAATCAGGTTGATCCTGTGGGTGGGTTCGAGGCGGATTGGTTCCAGATGGCTTATCCGGTCTTGAGGTTGTTCTTGCTGGTCAGGTAGATGAGCGGTGGATTTAGAGTTGTGGATGCCTGGGATTTCAACTGTATTATTACGTATGAAAAGTCCTAGAACCCTTTCAACGTAAATATTCGCACTATACAAACGATACGCTTGGAAAAATGTCTCTAGAATCCGTTGTTATAGACTAGAGCCCAGAAATTCTCGACGATATCTTAGTCGCGTACCCGAGCGCCCAGGTGACCACTATAAGCGTCTGAATAATGCTCAGACAACGCCCTATCTCTGATTAGTATCATTTAGGCTAGTGTTAAACAAGTAGCGACCTACTGGTATAAAGATATACGGAACTCTTTTTGTGTATTGCTCCCAAGCTTTGCCATACCTGTCATGGCATTTGGCATTGTCGCGTAATGCGCGGTGCATGATCATGATGGTGAAGAAAACAGGATAGAACCATGGAAATGGCGACGCAAAGCCTGTGATGAGACCCCAGTTGATAGCAAAGTAGATATCGCAAGAGTAATGGATCTTGCGCGCCTTGCCATCTGTCAACAATCAGCAAAGAGGCAGATAGATCTCATAATCGGAAAGTTTCTTACACCAGCCATCGCAGAGCAACTTTTTACCGTAACTTGTCTCGATCGTCCTCGGGTTCTGAATCTTTCCCTTTTTGAAATAGGGAAATGTGGTTCGTTCGTCTACTACACCGCGCTCCTCTTGCCGGAACTGATTCTTCTGACTGTTGCAAGTGTCCCAGACATAGTAAACGCCAAGATAAGGGATAAGCAAGGCAAGTACGAACCACCATGGCCAATGGTACTGGCTGGGTTTGTGGTTAGCTATGTAGAGGATAGCATGAGCGTACGAGAATGGCACGCCAGCCATTGTCCAGAAAAGGATCATAAAACCTGTCTTCTCGTAGTATATATCCCTGCAACAAGTCAGAAAAGAAAAACGACTAGAACGTTCTTGCAGTGATTGTTTTGGACATACCAGGTAGTAATAATCAAATGCTCTCCTTTGGCACACGCTCCAGCATAAAGATATTGCGCTATGAGCAGAAAGCACGCCTGTACAGACACGTATCCATATTCCTCGAACTGCTTGAGACATGTGCTCAACGCGAGGAAGAAGAGGATAAACCACGCAATGCGGACTTCAACCAACATCTTAAAGTCTAGGATGCCAAACATCCTCGGGTTCAATTCCGCACCCATGAAAAAGTCGACAATGTGATTGCCACTCATACGTAACGTTGCACCACGTGCAATAGCTGAGAAGTATGCAACAAAAGAGCATAGAAACCCAGAGATGATCGCTACACTCATCAGGGGTCCGTACTCGCCGATCAACACATCCAGCCTGAAGTAACCACTAAAGTGCAAGACAACACCAAGTGCGACGCTCGTATAAAAAGACCACATAGCCGAGCAGTAATAGTCCAACTGCTTCCCACCCAGATGCGGCAGGGGCTGGCCCTTACGATAAACACCAGGAAGTAGAGCGTAAAAGGCGAGTTGCGTGAACCCAAAGGACCAGTAGATGCACCAAGCCCTCTTATTAGGGTACGCTTCAGTCCTAATCAAGAACCAGAGGTGCTGGACGAAAGCGGCGAAAGACTCGTTCTGTGCTGGTCTCGGAATCTGCCCGTCGTAGAAGACAGCGCCTGCCCACATGAAGTACATGAGTAGAGGAAATCCAATCATCATGGCCAACATGCCCAGTGGACCACCAAACTCGCGAGCCGTGGATGCATCGGTAGGACTCCAGTTCTGCTGTCCCTTGGGTTCAGATGTTTCGCTCCCGGTGAATGAGCTGTTGGGGGTGCGGCTCTTGGGTCTGGTGGCTCGCGACATCGATCGCTGACCCGTTCTGCAAAGGTAGAGGTAGTATAAGAATATCGAGAGTCCACAGAGAGTATCTTTTGCTGATTTCAGCAGGGCGTGCGTGGACTTCTTCTTGGGGGACGAGGAATCTAGATTTAAAAGTGCTGTATGTTAGGTACGCTAAGACCCGGGGTTTCGGCTGCCGTAGAAGTCCGTATCTCCTGTAGCTAATCTCCGCAGATCTCAACCTCACTCCTCTCTCTATCGACAGTCGCGGCTTCGTGTAGACTAATTCTACTATATCTACCTGTTTAGCTGCTCAACACCAAGGCACCTATAGTTTAGGTACAACAATATGGTATACATTAAAACACTTTGATATCGTTAGACAGGTAGGTAAACAATTAGTAGTAAGTTACTATTGCGACAAACCCAGGTTAGGCGTTACATAACAGATGCTTTAGTCTAGTAGTGCTTCGTCCACGCTGAGGCCTTAGCGTTGCGTATCTCGTATTTCGTATTTCGTTCATATGCTACTACGGGTAATATTTCAACTTAGCACGTAGATCGATCCGGCACATGCCGTTTCTTAACGTCTATATAACCTTGAAGTACTGTTTGTACGGTTATGCTACGAACCTTTCGTGACCAGCTACTCTACTTAAACTTACACAATAACACCTTTGATTCGACCCGTACGATGCGCCTCTTCGCGCTTGGCCTAGCACTTAATGTGCTAGCTGGTTTGGATCCTTCATCTGCAGAGGGATTAGCCAGCGATGCAACAACTATCATCCTTGGTTCTAACGGTACCATCACACTGAAGGGCAACTCATCTACATCTGAAGTAATCCTCGACTATGGCGCCAACGTTGAAGGCTTCCCAACATTTGAGATTATTAGTGTTAGCGGCGACACGTCGGGGCTCCAAATTACTTATAGCGAATCTCTTGCTGTGTTGCTGAGTTCTCCTACTGTAAGCGTTCCAATAGCAAATACACGTGTACAATTAGCTGATTCTTGTAGAGCGATGGCCCGCTTGGACTGGCCGCTGCCATGGATACCTATCGGATTAACAACTACAACATTACCGAGCCAACGAACAAAACGAACAGACTCATCCAGGGAGGATTTCGCTACCAAAAGTTGGCACTCTTGACCCCAGGCGATATGGTGTTAGCCAAAGTAGGCGTGAAACCATCGATATCCACAACGCCCATCGCTTCGCTTCCTGGGTCTTTTCAGTGTTCCGACGACCGAATCAATCAGATTTGGAACGTGGGCGCAAGGACAGTCCAAATGAACGAGATTCCTGCACGTTCCATTCCTGATTTCTGGGAAGTGTCTTCTGAGGGATCGTTGGTGCACAGTTTAGCGCCGCAAAGCCTGTCCGGTGTCGTTGCGTCGTCGCTCATGGACTACGAGATCGAGTTCGACGTCAAACCTATCGCTGGTGGTTTCTCATTCTCTGCTCTCGCAAGTACTCTGAACGATGGTGTCTACATTTGGTGCAACATCGCCAATGGGTCGATCAGCGCAAACTCGGGGTCTTCAGAGAGTGCTGACTTCCTCGCATTTGCTACTCTGCCATCCAACATCACGGTCGGGAACTGGTACCATGTGAAGGCTGCTATCAGCGCTGAGTTGATCTCCATCTACTTCGGCTCGACCAAGGTGTTGGAATTTTCGCAGACCTACGCTTTTTTCGGTTCCTCTGGACTAGGCGCTGCTCTTGGTCAGTCTGCAATGTTCCGCAATTTTACCTTGGCTAGCCCAGCAGTCAATTTTGAATACTCGGCACAGCTGACGGACACCTCGTTCCTTCCGGACTTTCTCATGGGCACTAATCCTCTCGCCGCCGCTGTGGACGGTTCAAAACGCGACCGTATTTCCTACGCTGGAGATCTTGATGTCGCTGTTGGCTCTACCATGGTTAGCACAGTTGGTGTTGAGTATATCATGGGGACTCTAGAGCTGTTGGGCTCCTCGCAGATGACACCTGGTTTCTTCAGTCCGACCGCAAAAATCCAGCAGGAGCCATATTCTAAGCCCCTCGAGAGCAACATCACTGGACTTATCGGCTACTCCTTCAACATGGTCACAGCAGTCGCCAATTTCTACCAGTATACAGGAAACACGAGCATTGCGAAGGAGTGGGCACCCAAAGTTGTTCGCATGCTAGACTGGGCAGATTCTCAGGTCCTTCCTAGTAACGGGCTGTTTAACATCTCTAATCCTGCTTTCAGTGGCGACTGGAACTATTATGACCCTGCACAAAGCGGCGTTGTGACGAAGTTCAACATGGTTTACGCATATGCGCTCCAGTCATCTCTCACTATGTTAGATGATGCGGGTGTCAACACAACTACATATCGGTCTCGTTTGGATGCACTCCGCGTTGCAATCAACACCCATCTCTGGAATAGCGAACCTGGAGCCTTTTATATCTCTGAAGCACTAACAGATAGCTTTGGACAAGACAGCAACGCCCTTGCCATTCTTGCAGGAGTAACGAACTCAAATCACACTTCGTCGCAAGTGTTGAGCACTTTGTCAGAACTTTCCACACCAAGTGGACCTCTAGCATTCTCCAACGGTACCGTTGCTGCCGGTTTCCGAAAACTCATCAGCCCATATGCTTCAGCTTATCATCTCAGAGCAGCATTCGCTGCAGGAGACGCAACAGTAGCCAATGAGCTGCTCCATTCTCTGTGGTACCCGATGGCTGATCCCGCTGGTGCGAACTACACTGGATGTTTCTGGGAAACCCTCGACGCAAATGGCGGACCTGGATTAGGAGCAATCACCAGCCTGTGTCACGCATGGGCGTCCGGACCCACCGGTGAACTCAGTACCTACATACTGGGTGCGACAGCTACCAAACCTGGTTTTCGTGAGTGGCAGGTTTCGCCCATGACTCTAGGATTGTCTTGGGCAGCTGGCACAATCCCTGTGCCAGATGGCGGGGTCTACGTTGCGTGGAATGCGACAGAGGGACAAATCACCCACCTAGAGATCGAGAGCCCTGCTAATACCAAGGGTGTTGTTTCTCTACCTGTCTGCGGTGACGGCTCGACCTGGAAATTGAATGGACAAGCTATTAGCACTAGTAACGGCACTTTTACCGTTAACGGTGGGCAAAATCTTGTATTTTCGCTTTCTTAAGGATAATTTTAAAGTCCTAAATGTTTTCACTAGATGGTAAAGTCGCACGTGACTATAGCACAGCGCTAGATGTCTCTGTCATTTTAATTGTAATTAGATAAAAACCACGAATTAAAAGTCTAGAAATTGAAAGCCTCATTAGAATTCCAAGTGCACTATTATGTATGAAAAGCCCTAGGACTCTTTCGAAGCGGTTTCTGCACCTTGGATGGCACTTGAGCGCATTTGATAAGTGGTGCGATGTGATGGTGAATATGATCAATGAGAATACAGAACGCGGCAAAAGCATTGTTTTTCCGTTACATGGCTACACAGCAGTCTTTCAGGTCTAATTCTTTGATCGCATAAACCCTTTCTGTTGTTCGTTCTTGGCTCCTCATGCCTGCTCTCCTCAGTTTCAGGCTTTTCCTCTATTTCTCCAATTCCAATCCTTCGTTGTCGTATACGTAGGCTTTTTTCGCGACCGTAAGCCGCAGTCGAGAGCATGCAACCTACGAGAAGCACAGCGACAAGGTAGCATAGTGCGAAATGGATGGCGTGCCAGTGCGTCATGGTCGTGAAGAAATGTGACGTCTGGATTTCTGCTGATAACGTGACTGTATTGCGGAAAGCGGCGATGGTAGTCGAATGGAAAGGCGATGGCCGCGATTTTTGGGCTTTAAGTTTTGGCTTCTCTTTGCGGGATTGTTGAGATGGACGTTGTGTGTGGTTGGAAAGCGATAAATAAGATGTCGCTGAGCTCGACCTCAATGTTTGGATGATGGATGATGCAGTATGTGCGCTTTAAGAGAGTGTGAGACAGAGCAATCATGCCCAAGCTGGTGTCTGGTGTTCAAGTCAAATTCTGCGCAGTCCAAACCGGTGTAGAATGGAGAAATGTTTGACAGGTGGTGTCATGGTGGGGTTGGGTACGCAAGGGGTTTCCTTCGACTTCACCCCGCCCTTCCCATCACCCTCGTAAGCCTGATGACTTGCGCTATTGTTTCCTCGATGGAAAGTCTGTTAAAGTGTCGCCGGAAGTAGACGGCGCGGTCTTGACCTTCTTGCTCGAGCCCCGGGCAGCCATATTGTCAGCGTGTCAAGATGCTCTTCGCCCATTCTACCCATAGTCGTAGAGCATTCTCATCTCCCTTGGAATGCGGCATTTTAGACCAGACACAGTGTGCGCATCTTCCAGTCGCCTTCTCGCTTGATACGATTGAGCCAGGCGAGAGTGTTTTCCCAGTGCGAAACTCTCTTACGAGGGCATCGAAGCACACCGATCCGGCGCCATGTCGAATCGTCGACCTTCTCTACTACCAGCAATACTGCATCCTTATATTCCCTATCATTGGGCCTTCCCAATGACTGGTTGCTTCCAAGGTATATCGCGGCCAGGCTGTCACTCGGTGGAGTCTCTGAATGATCTAACATGATATCGTCTCCCATCTTGAAACTCCAGGTCAAAGCCCGGTCGTCGTGAACACTGCTATTCTGATACGGTTCCGTGTTCCATAAGACTACCCAGCTCTTGATAGAGATCTTTGGCGCAAGTAATCTATCGTCTTCTTGGTCCCACGTCTTGATGTATTCGTCTAACTCTAAACTCCTTCCGCTCTCATTGTTAATCCAAACTTGCAAACTTTCTTCGCAGGAAAAGTCTACTAGTGAAGTTTCCCAGGTAAAATTGCATTCGTAGATTGGATCGTAATGGTTTTTGCAGCTAGCCCAGCTCCACGATGGGAAAAGAGTATCCGTGACAACACTATACTCTGTGTCAAAGGGCGGCGATATAGTCCAGATTAGACTATGTGCGAAGGTTGAAGTTGGTGTGAAAACTGTAGGGCTACATTTCTTTTCTGATGGCAAGCAGAAAGTAGGCGACGTCTGGCTGTAGAATATTGGCAAGCCAAATAATTGAGTGGCACGTATTCGATCTGTACCTTGTCCCAATTCGAAGGAATTTATGATGCCAGTGACAGCTTTGACGATGTCTTCGTGGAATGATAGGTTCCTGTGATAATATTCCTCGATCTGCCGATAGATTGTTTGTACTGTGGAACCAATATTTAGATTGGGAAATGCTATGAGATTATCGTGACTTATTCCTGCATCCATGGAAGGATCAGGGCTGGATGAAGCCGGGTGCCGTGGAGGCAGATTCTCCAAGCGATGCATGTTGTTGCATTGGAAGTACATCTGTGATCTTGTGAAGACTAACCGACGTCTTGAGAGTACCAGCTCTTGGAACGTCCATCCACGAGTATTCCAGACCGAATCTTCTATGTCCTGTTTCGGTACCTCAAGGCCGATGATCTGTTGGCCTGATGTCCCTACTGTATGACTGTACTGCTGACGTCGAGGTGTTCCATTGATACCAGGAAGGCCACTATGGGGACTGTCCCCTGCTGCAGCGATAATTGTGAGCTTCGCTCCTCTATACACGGCGCCCATATACATGATAAGGTAATGCTTTTCAGCATCGTTTTGTTGATCGATGCAATATCGATCGATCCATATATATGAATACCCTAGTTGTAACGTGACCCATATTGAATCCTCTATGGTCTTGGGCAAGCATCCCGAAAGGGTCGAAGAGATCTCATGAGCGACAGAAGTGTTACCCCAGACATAGCTCAAGCAGACATATGGAGTTCCAGGAGCAATCTCGCATAGCTTTCGTGAAGCACAATCTATCACCTTCAATGGGAAACCAGAAGAACCGTCTTGACCACAATGTCCCTCGTGCGATTGTAGGCATTCGAGTATCCAGCTCTTCGCAAGCATGATATCACGCAACTTTGCTGGCACGGACCGTAGAATACTGCTTTGAGCAAAATATACGGTCTTTGTCGAGGTTAAGATCGCGAAGCATGGAAGTTTCGTTCCCTGAGACTCCAAAGATGACCAATAGCTGCTTATACGCTTCTTTCTAGAAGATGACCCACACATGCTTATACGCTTTTTTCTAGATTTTGTGAAATCACCTGCGTCATCTTCAGACCCGCTAGAGGACCCGAAGTAAGCAATCAGACTGTCGCATAAAGCACATCCCTTTCCAACCTCATTCCAAGTGCCACGAAACAACAACTCACTACCTCCAGATCGCATGTCGTGGAGCGATGCTCCAGATTCGAAAAAAGATGAGGTGGGGATGCTTTGGCATTCCCAACAAATACCTGTGTCTCGAGGAGGCGAGTGAGGGATAGAGTCAACCATGACGAATAAGATGGGATAGAAGCGTGAGGACAATCTTAGGGATCTGTGATCTTAGAAGACTGGCGCAGTAGCTTTATGTTTTATCATCTAGGCTGCCGTACTGAGGCTGAGCAAAATGCGCTAGCACATGCTACGTAAACTTGCATATGCAGTATAGCTGCAAGGCTGTGGCCTGCAGTCCTATCAGTCGCGCGAGGCGCGGAAGGCTAGAAGGCGCCATGGGGGCCTAATGTTAGCAGGATTCAACACCTACCCGCCAATAGCGGGAACGTCTTGTCTCACTCATTAAAAGGCTTTGCATGTTTTGAATCCTACTAATGTCATCGCTCAACTTGGCGCCTTCCCTGTCTGGCCTTTCGTGCTAGTCAATACCTTGGTGCACTCCTCCACCAAAACATACAACCAGCTCGCTTTGACAGCCTACCATTAACACCTTGATTCACCCAATTCTCAACTGCACCCGTGATGGCTGATCCGGCTCCAGCCTGCTTGTCCAGCCTCCCAGTGGAGATACAGACCAGCATTTTCGCCTTCGTACGCGAGAAGACCACCCAGGCAGCCATATGTCTGACCAATCGCCAATGCCGAGACGTCATGGCGCCTATCTTCTTCGAGAACTTCAAACTTCAAAATCACAAAATCACCATGCAGACGATAGGCACACTCTTGAATCCTAAAAACGGTATCACACCTTACGTTCGCAATCTTTTCATCGTCAATGGATGCTGGCAAAAAGAAGAGTGTTGGAAAAATGGTGTCATTGTAGATCCCATGCTCCAGCTGGTGGTCGGCGCATTTCCCCAAGATCGTCTGCGCGCTTTGGTTGGTGACGATGAGATAGTGCTTGATACGACTTTGCTGGTATCCTTGCTTCAGCACCAATCACGACTAAAGCGCTTAGCTGTATATCATCGAATGCGACCTGGTGGACATGTCATCGACCTTGAGGACAAGAATTTAGTGTCATGGGCAGCGTCTCGATGCGCGGATGTCGAATCTCTTACAGTTTTCTTGCGGACTGATTATGTCGACACTTACACGCCAGCTGGGTTCTTGGTTCGAAGCGCCCCAAACATCAAGGACCTTAGAATTAAGGACCATGGGAACGAAACAACTCCGGCACTACCTCTTTTGCGTCCCTTGGGAACGTGGGGAAAAGTGGGTTACAACGCTTTTGGAGGACTGGCTGGAGAGGATGAAGATTGACGTGCTAAACTCGAGTTGTCTCAGATGAGCTTAGAACAGGTGGCGTTAGACTCAAGGTCACTTGAGTCGATTCGAAAGCACGTCGAATTGTCGAAGCTTGAGAGTGTTGAATTGCTGCGATGTCCGGAAGCTCATCTTCTCCTGACGGCACTTCAACCGGGTTGTAATCTCACCAAGCTAATCTTCGAACAGGCTAACGCCCATATCCGTACATTTATGGATAAACATCGGATCGAGGGACTTTTGAACTCGTTCAGTGGCCTTCGAGTGCATTCGCTCAGTCTTTATGATCGGATGGTTGATGTCTCCTGCATCATCCACCACGGCTCTTCTCTCCGACAACTCGGTATACACTGTTACTCAACACGCCTATCCGTAGATGGTTTGGAAGAACTTCTTCAATCGAGTCCTCATCTTGAAGGTCTCGGCGTGGACTTCTGTGAAGTACGCTTAGGTGAGGTAGAACACGCCATCTCAAACTTCAAGCTAGCACAAATACATGGAGAAGCTCACGCAGCATCTGAACTGGAGACATACTTGGTGAGCAATTCCTTGCATCATTCATGCATTAGTGCAGACACTAAGAGTTACGCTTCAGACTGTCATCTCAGCCCACCCCACACTGAAATGCGTTCGCATCTATACCCCTCCTGTTATAGAACTCTACGACGAGTGACGCCACGCGCCCGGTACCGGACACCAACTGGCCGACGAGTGCGTCGAGGTAATGCGGACTATTATGCAGCACTTCGCTACAGAGACACTGTCCTATATGAGCGCCTTGGGCTCGAAAGTAAAATTCTGGGGTATGATGCCGAATGCCATGGATGAGAATGAGAATGAGTCAAGTGTGGACGCGAACGGGCACCAATGGCCGAGGTACTACTATGTGCGCAGGCGAGTCAGTATCGATGAAATGTTAGAAGGCGAGGAGATCACAAAAGTAGTTGCCGCGCCGACGACGCAAGATGATGGTCTCATGGAGGATACCGTGTTTACGCAGGTGTTCGATACCACTTGGAGCAGTGCCTGCGGGCAGGAACGCCGGTTCTTAGGTCACACGCGGAGCAAAGAACCACCCCCTACAAGATACGATGGTGAGGAGCAAACGTCGGCTGCTAGAGGTCGTACGCAGCGAACATAACATCAGTAGTAAACGCCTATTGATATGATGAACGTGCTGGTGATAAGACGCAGGCACAACGCTGTTGACCTACACTGTATCGTATCGCAGTAGAAATGTGTTCCCAAACACTCATTTGGCTTCACTGTATGCAGCTGTATATGTAGTAAACACCTATAAGCAAATGACACCAACAAAACTGCAACGAAAAGCGTCCCTTTCATTGGTAAAATATTGTCCGCACAGCGTACATATATACAAGAAATCAGCTATCAAAATATTTACACTTGAAGCCGTTAAAACCCCCTTTTCTCCATCCTCATTTATATATCCCTGGATTTAATTTTCCAAAATCCTGAAGATCATATCTCCTTCTAGCCATACACCTATAATACACTCACTCTCCATCGCTTAGAACTTGAGGGTGACACCAGCAGTGCCAACAACAGCAGCCTTGACAGCAGCCGCCTCAAGGAGCTCAGGAACCTCGTACGGGACCTTGGACAGGGAGCCCTTGGGAGCAGTGTTCTCGCTGTCACCAAAGTCGTTGCCCTCGGCAACAGCGTTACCACCGTCGGTGCTGTAGAGCGCCTTCTTGGCCTTGACCCAGACGTTGTTCTGGACGAGGAGCTGGGCACCCTGGCGCGTGTTGATGCCATCGGAGACGTTCTCGTAGTAGTTGTTGTAGAGGTGGCCAGTTCCGAAGCGGAAGGAAGGGCCGCGAGAGTTGATGTTGAGCCAGTAGTTGTTGTTGTAGGTGACGGTCAAGTGGCCCTTGTCTTCGCTGCCGTTGCTGTCAGAGTGGCCGACTAGGGAGCACTTCCAGTGGTCGTGCATGAAGCTGTTGGAGATGGTGACATAGTCAGCGGCGTGTGTGACGTCGAGGAGACCGTCGTAGTAGTCCTTGTCGTGGTCGAGGTCGGAGGAGAGGTCGACGTGGTCAACCCAGACGTTCTGGGCTTCCTGGATGGCAATGGCATCGCCGCCGACGACCTTCTCCACGGCGAAGTTGCGGAGGATGACGTTCTTGACTGCCTTGACTGTGAGGGTGAAGTCGGTCAGGACGACGGAAGAGTCCTTTCCGATGACGGACTTGTTGCTGCCAATCTTGACGTTCTCTCCGCTTCCCTTGATGGGAGCGGTGATGAGAACGATAGCGGCATCCTCACCCTTGACAGCAGACTCCAACTCGCTGAGGGAGCTGACCTCGATGGTCTTGCCTCCCTTTCCTCCAGAGGTACCTCCGTTCTGGGTAGCGAAACCGGTAGTGGCGACATCCTCCAGGGATGCGGCGCGCTTGGTGAGACCGTCACGCTTGGGTGCGATCTGAGATGGCATAGGTGCTGCCAGAGCAGAGACGGCCATGAGGCCGAGAGACATGATTGAGAACTTCATTGTCGAAAAAAAGCTTGTTGGTGGAGTTGGAAAATGAATGTGAAGGGAAAAAGTGAAGGACTGGAGTTGTTGGTGTAGAAAAGAATGGAAGAGCTTTGCTGCCAAAAGCTTCAAGGGAAGGTTACACAAGACCTTATATACAACTCAGCGTCCGTCCCCCCGCCGCCGTGGTCAAGCCTTTGCCGGCGTCCGAAGGCATACGCGCTGGGGGCACATTGTTTCAAGCTTTTCGCACCAATCCTCTCCGCTGGGCGACCCACCACAGCGGAAGACATGGGCTGTCACTCACGATCTTGGGTGAGCACTCTTCCCTAGCCAGGTACCGTCTGGCGGGCGAACGTCGTGAACATGTCAAGAGTTCTTGGCAATCATGCGGAAGGATTCTGTTTGAAACGACTAACCAGAACGGGTTTGAAACGGCGGCGGATAACTCCACTTCTCGAGCTGTAAAATTGCAAAGGATGTCGTTCGAAACAAGTCCGTACTCGGGCATCATAACTGTGCACCCGCAGGAATGTCTTGGCTATAGGATCTGTGGAGACATGGCGGGCGCTTGCTGCTATCGTGACCGATCGACTGGTGGAGGGGGCGGCTTGAGTCGTGAATGATCAGTAAACAACATGTATGAAATGTACGGAGATGTTCCTAATGCATATATTCAATTTTGATAATATGGATCTGGTGTACCACACCATTCGATATGGCGTGGGTTGCCGGATGCGGATGCAGGGCTGACCGATGTGAAAGGCAGGCGTCTGACAACATGCGATCCTTTGAATCGTAGGAACACTGGGTCGTTTTATCGAGACGTGGGTAGTTGTGTGCACAACTTTTCCTTTCTTTTCCTCCTTGAGATTATAGAAAATCTCTGTCCTTACAGAAGCGTCTGGACTTGTTGATCGTTATCCCGATCGGCCCTTTGCTTGTTCCAGCTCCTGAACACGACGTTGCAGACAATGATGCTGCTGCCCGATGCCGTGGTAATGAATAGAGACAACTTGAAAATTCCCTGCAGCATGAAAGGAAAGGATCGAGGAAGGGACGAAACGGATGCGAAGCTTTTCTTGGATTTCTCGGCGATGTTTTGACTGCGCCGAACAACCGTTCTCTGGAGCGCGGCACAGCCACATATCGATTGAATGGGATAAAGGAGAAGTAGGAAAGAGGTATGATTAAAATCATACCAGATTGCGTGATCTCTCTCTCATATAGATGAAGCCCAGGAGAGCCAAGTGTCAGCATATACAGCTTGTTGTCAGGTTGTACACATGCCAAAATCATAGTGTAAGACAAGCGCAAAGAACCCATAGCTCGACCGGCCAGATCGGTCCCAAGTGTATCACATTGAAGAAGACGGTGTTAAGTGATATTGAAAGCCTGGCTGCAGACGTCTAAAGAAGGTTTCATGGTTGGAAGAACCTAATAAGGTTTCACGTGCCAGAGTGACATCATCGCCCAAAGCAGTAACCACCTCCAACAGCTGAACCAAAGAGCACGCCAGAGAGAGGATAGCAGAACATAGCACAAGGCAGCAACAAACAACTCCCACAACGTGTTCACAAGTCTAAACTAGCTACTCAACAAACTCCCCCACAAGTCATCGTCTCGTCGCCACGAATTACTACACCGTCATACTCACTCATTCTAACACACAGCGTACGTTTCTACTTGAGAGAGCAAAAGCCGACACCAACTCTCTCTCTACCAGCAAATCTACAAAAGCGAGCCCAAACATGCCCCCAATCCCCATCCACAAAAACGCCCCAATCGCACCTACCTCCTCAACGACCGCCGCCAAAGCAGACGGTATAACCCCTTCGACAGCCTCAAACGACAACACCTCTCACAACCCGCCACCCACACGCACAACACCCGCCTACGCCCCAGCAACAACAACACAACATGTCTCCTCTCAGCCACCTGCTCCTCAGCCCGGCGCCCGCCCCGCCGCACCAACAGGCACAGGAATGAGCGAGAACTACCGCAACGGCAGCACACCAGCAGCGCCCCAACCAGGTGCGACTGCCATGCCGACAGCAACAGTCATCACAACGGAGACGCGACAAGCTCCACCACCACTACCACAATTCAGTCATCCCCCTCCTTCAGATTCCATGCTAGCCGGCCGCTCAACTACAACCTCGACCACTCCTTGGGCGTCGGCGGCGGCCAGTAAACCGGGCCCTACGGTCCTCAACTACGGTCCGGCGGCGAGCCCGTTCCAGACAGCTGATACAGCGCAGGCACAACCTACAAGGACGAGCTTGGAACATCCACCGGGTTATGTTCAGGCGCCGGATAATGCGCCGTACACGGCTGGAGGAGGCATTGGTGGTCCGAGTGGAGCCGGAGGGGATGGCGAGGGTGAGGGTGTTGGGGCGCAGGCGTGGAGTATGTTGAATAAAGCGGGTGAGGCGCTGAAGAAGGGCGAGGAGAGTGTGTGGAGGGCGGTCAAGGGGAAGAATGGTGGGGGATTCTGAGCGTGTGCTTGGGTAGATGGGGGGCGGCACAAGCAGGGGCAGCAGATGGAGCAGTGCGGCACTGCTCCTATATCACAACTCGTATTGAATGTCACTCGATAGTGGAGATAGGTTTTGCGTACAAAGAAACCCATGACTTTCTATAGACCACTATTTTCCCCATTGCACCAAGCGATGAAAAGAGGAAGTACAGGCAAGAGACAAAAGCATTGCAAGCCGGATATGACGTGTGAATGTATAAAGTACAAGAGTGTTTTACCACCCCGGGATCGTGCTTTTCGTTACCAAGAACAACCTTCCGCCCGCAGGGCTTCTTGTCGTTCTCATACACGTACACCCCATCCCCATCTCTCACGTCGCGATTAGCTGCTTCCACCACATAAACGCAGGTTGGGGGTATCGAAGAGGGAAGAAAGGCGCTTAACCAGATCCACCCTTGAACTTCTTGCCGAAGAGGATGAGCTGGGCCTGGTCGTAGATGGACAGGACACCGGCACCGGCAACACCACGGAGAATGTTGGCACCAGCACCCTTGAAGAGAGACTTGACACCCTCAGCGGCGACAATCTGGCGGGCGGCATCCATGGTACCCTTGTACTTGACGGCCTCACCGGAGGTCATCATCATGCGGCGACGGATGGTGTCAAGGGGGTAAGAGGCGATACCGGCACCAGTGGTGACGGCCCAACCAAGAGCGAAAGAGGCCAAGAAGTTACCCTCGAGGGAACCGGTGAGGAGGACAGGCTTGATCGAGTCGTACATACCGAAGTACAGACCACGGTAGACAACGATACCAGCAACGGAGGGCATGAAACCACGGTAGAGACCACCGATACCGTCGGAAGCCAGGGTCTTCTTGTAGACGTCTACGAGACCGTTGAACTGGCGCTCACCACCCTTCTTGGCGGACTTGGCGTCGTTGGCAAGACGGGTACGGGCGTAGTCGAGGGAGTAGACGAAGAGGAGGGAAGTGGCACCGGCAGCCTGTTGTTGTTAGATTGTGTGCTGACAAGCATTGAACGAGTATACTTACACCACCGGAGGCCAAGTTACCGGCCATCCACTTGGCGTAACCGTCACGCTCCTTCTTGTAGGCGAACATGGACTTGTAGGTGTCGCGGAAAGCGAAGTTGAGCGCCTGGGTGGGGAAGTAACGGATGACGTTGGCGGTGTTACCACGCCAGAGGGAGAGGACACCCTCGTTCTTAGCGGTACGGCTGAAGCACTCGCCAATGCCGTCGTACTTGCGGTCGAGACGACCGGACTTAAGCATCTCATCCTGCGGGGTGGATTAGAGATTGTTGATGTGCGGGGTCCCGTTGGAAGAACCTACCTGGTTCTGGATGAGGAGCTTAACACGCTCGATGGGAGCGGCGGCGGTCTTCGAGACGGCGGCGGAAACACCACCCACTGATAAGCTGTTAGTATCTGTCACGGACGCAGAAAATTGTCGATGGTGCTCGCATCATGCCCGAATGCCAATGGCACTCATGCTGATGGAGTTGTCGATGGTGATGGAACGTACTCAGGAAGTCGACCACGAAGCCCTGATTTGATCGTTAGCCCAAGTTCCAAGTAATTGACGCACTCCAACCACACAGCCCAGCCAACGCGCGCAGAGCCAGCAAAGTTGAGTCCATCTCATGACATTGCCAATCCGCTGGAGAAAACCCCATTGATGCAATTGAGATAGATCTGCAACTATTGCTGGCTCCACGGTTGTCGAACTGAACAGCTGGCCGAGTCCGAGGGCGGGTTACGTACGGGCATCCCCATGATGCTCTTGTCTTGCTGCTTTCCCGACATCTTGAAGACGTGTAGAGGGGAGATTGGTTGAAAAAGGTGAGGTTGCAGATGCTGGTGCTGCGTTGAGGGAGGAAAGGTGTATTTGTAGCGAAGCTGCGACAAATTCTGCCAGCTGCGCTAAGTCGCACTAGACCCATCACGTGCTAGTTCCCTTGCCCGCTATCCCGAGCGCTCCCTCATCAACACCTCGGAAACGCGGAGTGTGGGAGAAAGTGAATACGATAAGGTCGTCATGATGAGTTTTGTGATTCACTTGATTCTGAACATGTTCTGATCGCTGCCGGTAGAACTGCCTGACAATAACAACAATGTATCTACCTCTCTCATGTTTCCCAACGCACACCCACAAGCGTTGCCGTAGCAGCCACAAAATGAATAGTCTTTGACGGAACCGCGTCTACTGGCAGCCCGCAGCCGTCAATTCAACATGGAAAATCCACTGTGGGGATGTACAAGTGTTCACATGCCTCTTCCAGCCCAAGTCTCCCACGCCTCTCCTTTCTGCGAGCCACCATTGTCAGGGTCCGCCATTTTTAGGTCGGGTAATCTCGGGGACGGAACCTGGCTCGGGCCAACAACTAGCGGCGAGGGCTTCAACGAGCGTGGGGCCCGGACTCCAGAGCGGCGAATTTTCCATCGCCCTGCCCGCTATTGGAAGACGTGCCGTAGTTCGCGAAGCCTCGATGGCTTCTAGGGCTGTCGAGAGCTGGATGCGTGACGTTGGTGTTGCAGTCTTGTTCGGACCGCTTCGTGAAGCTGTGTAACATCGCACGTCGCGTGTCGGTTGTCGCTGTTTGACACACTTCCAGTACCCCTCCGATAACAACCGTCAGGCTGACCGCCACTACAAGTTACCCGATCATGTCGGGTTGGCTCATTGTCGTTTCGCCAGCGAACGGATACCAAGTCAAGACTTCAATCACAGTCGTCAACGCGGGGATATCTCATCTTCTCACCGCAGCCAGATTGCGTCATGTCTGGTGGTCATGGTCCAGCGAAACCGGTGAGCTCAATATGAGGCCAAATGCATCTTATGATTTTTCGGTCGACAATTTCACCCACCGGGTATCAACGTATACTGAAAAAGAAAGTCACATACCGATCCTGTGAGATGGTGGGTTGCTAAAATTCATTCACCAGCCATGTCCCACATTAGCATCGTTTGCATCTCGTTTCTGATTTACAATAACCATATATAACTTCACTTCTTTCACCTAATCTCCCTTTACACTTCGATCATACTGGCGAAGGGGGGTGATGCGGAGGCGCTGGAGGCGGACTTTATGGCATACTATAATACTCCAAGGAAGTCTTCGGCCGCCACAAAAGTGAATACTAACCGTCAATCAGAAGCCAATATCGATTTGCTGGACAAAGGACTTATCCAAGTCTAGATTGTGCGACAGACTGTTGTTGCTGAACTATCAGGTCAAACTCTCCTACTGAACGGTTATAGTTTAAACATTGCTAAGAGCATACAGTAAAAGGTTGGGCCGGACATAAGAAGAGAAAGAGGTACAATATCATTAAACAAAAGCGTGAAGCCACCAACGAGAGTGGTGCAAAAGTATACCACATCCAGCACCTTCAAAAGACTCTTCAAATCTTCGCCGGTCGCCGCTTTGGAAAATCTCGACGCATTGAAAAATCTCAATGCGTTCCCTTGCGAATGGCTGATATCTTCGAGCAGCATGGAAACCATGATGAACATCCAGATGACTAGGGTGATATAAACGGGAAGGTATGTAATCCAAAGGGTGTAGGTAGGAATCAAGAGCTGGACCAACTTCATGTTGGCCGAACCGCTAAGCACTAGAACTTCCATTGTGAGGCCGACAGCGAAGTAAACCATGACGACGACCAACGAGTCGGCCCATCTGGAATTATGGTAGAAGTCACAATCAGGGTGATCGCGTGCCTGAGGCGGCGCACTCGTCGATGCGTTACCATGACCGGATTGAGAATTGGCGGTGTTGGACTGCACAAGCGCTATCGGAAGCGTACCGCTGGGTTGTTTGGCTAGAATTATCAAAATGGTGTCTTCTCCTCGTCAAGGGTTAGGACGTACCTTCGAAGAAAGATTCAAAGATGGTTAGCAAAGGAGCTCCAACAAGGACGATAGAGATGACCTGACCGAAAGACCAATCACTAGAACCACGATCGTCTATTTGGAGTGTTTGTGTTAATCTGATGAGACCCCAAGTAAAGCTTCCTACCATCCAAAGGATCTGTTTCCTAAATCAGCATCGATCATATCAAGTCAGATGCTTCATACCTCCATGAACATGGAATTCCAAAGGTCCAGCAACGCCCGACCCGTGAAAAACAGGGCCAGGATTGGGCGATAAAACAGAAAGCGATTCAATGTCAAGCCCGAAGTTTCCATGCCCGACTTTGTGTATATTCGACGAAGGACATAACGGGCCTTTTCACTGCAGAACTCCCTTGCACGGCCAACGATGGTTACCGACAGTGATTCGTGCATCCTGATGACTCGGTAGATGAAGCCTAGAGCCAATAGAATGACAGAGATCACCATCGTCGCAAAGGTCAACTGGTCATCGTTTCCATCGGGTCGTAAGTAGCAGATCGCATAGTCGCTAGGCGCAGGAGTTGGATAACCATCACCACTGTAGTAGAAATCCGTCCAGTTGTAAGCACCCGTGGGTATCATAGCGACGAGCAACATTACCAGCATCAGAAACATTGCTACCAGCCTCCATGCCCGTTCCGCAGGCCGATTATACAGATAGTTACGCAGGAAAGTCAGACAAGAAAGGTGAGTTATGCTCGAGAACCAAGCCAGAAAGACGATGATTTGCCAATGGAAAGCCGAAAGGCCGCAATGCAACTGGACATAACCGCTGATGAGAATGGATGTACCCGTGAGGATCTGGAGGTCGCTCATAGACTGGACACACTATGTCTCCTTAGCGCAAGTATGAAGTGGGGTGAGATACTCGACCAACCTTGATGAACACTGCTTCCACACGAGGGTACTCCTTCGCTTCCGGTAGATTTAGCCTTGGTCTTAGCCTTGCTAGGGTCTTAGAAAGAAGGCTAAGATATGCAACGTCAATTGGATTTGGTCGTGGATTCGTTCGTGAATTCGGTTGTGGAATGAGGTGAAAATTATGAGATGTAGTCGCGCCTGGAACGATCTTCTTTTCAAATGGGTTCTTTGTTGGGTCATATGCAATGTGATAATGGCACACTAAAATCAACACGACTATCCCAGCAGTAGCGGTATATCCAACCAAGACCTAAATATCGTTAGCATGATCGTTCTGAGCTTTTGCTCTTGCATATACTAACACCAGTTCCAGAGATATCAGGGTAAGGAGTTAGCTGACCGGGGGGCTGTGAACAGTCAACGTGACAACTATTGTTGTCCGCCATGCTTGTCGAAACTTCATGTCTGAATGTGGGGACAAGACCAAGACTCATATACTTCGAAGCATCGCAAAGCAAAGCGGGGATGTGCAAGGCTGAGAATCGCTTTGAGTCATGGTTATCATTGTATCTTCAGCCGCGCTTGAGGAGCTAGTATACCCATTGGTTCCAACTCTTTGAGGCGCTGGCCAGGCGCTGGCGAATGATTCTCAGCAAGTAAAAAGACCACAAGCTTGCTGCATGGCGTTCCGCATCCACGGCACAAGTAAGGATCTCGAGCATGCCGTGGTGCAGTGGTATGGCTCGGCCTGGTGAAGCGCACAAGGGCTTGTGTTTTGGCTGAAAAAA
The DNA here is from genome assembly GCF_001642055.1 of Alternaria alternata. Classification (NCBI taxonomy): domain Eukaryota; kingdom Fungi; phylum Ascomycota; class Dothideomycetes; order Pleosporales; family Pleosporaceae; genus Alternaria; species Alternaria alternata. The sequence continues at coordinate 255,192 of NW_017306223.1, read as the reverse complement.
GTTCTAGAGGCGCAAGAAGCTGAATGAAGCGCATGAACGGCGTAGACTTAGGAACTTCGAGGATTGGTTCATCGATACCAGCCCTCAATTCTTGCTCTGCACGCAACAGAGCGGCGGCCAGCATTAGTTACGCTTGAGGTAATGCCACCTCCACGAGATGGGAGAGGAACGCACATCCCGCACAAAACCTCTACTACCTAGAGACAGGCAGCCGTGGCGTCACGAGACTCACACTCAGTGTTACACTGCGCTCGCTAAAAACATTGGGAAAAACAAGCACTGAGCCCTTATACTCGACAAACTCAGGAAGGACGTGTTGGATCACGTTGTCTTGTCCATTTCACGTGTCTTCGTGCCCAAGCGTCGCGCCTTCCCGCGCTCTCGTCGCGACTGCCCCACATACGTCATTCACCACGAAACACCATCAACATACAGCCATGTACACACAATGGCTACGCCATCATCAGTCCTACCCACAAGCCGTACTTTCATAACCCAACTCTTCGACTCGCTATCAACATCAAGTGACCAAGCTGCCGCTGCTACCAACAATAATGCCAAAACCAACACCAACCCGCTGAACAACTTATCCGACGCGACGAGGAAACAGTTGCTGAGCTTCCAAGTAGTTTTCCCGACTGAATTCATACCAGCGTTGGATTTGTTAGATCGGCGTCTTGTAACGCGTTTCCATATCCGCAATGAGGAGCAAATGGCCGAGCTGAAGACGGGCGTTGATGCGGGAGACCAACAGCAAGATGTGCAGATGATGCAAGACACAACAGCAGAGTCGGAAGCACCACCACAAAAACAGCAGCAGCAGCAGCAGCAGCAGCAGCAAGAAGATAACCATGCACGCACAACCCCAGCCACCACCAGGGAAGCAAACCCGACGGACAAAGACAAGATAAATGACTTGAACAATAACACGATATACTACGTCCGCTCCGCGCAACAACAACGCTCCTCACGCTTCGCCACATCCTACGACACAACAACATACTACCAAGTCCGCCTCCGCGCCTGGAACTGCTCTTGTCCCGCATTTGCCTTTTCCGCTTTCCCTGCTACTACTGTCACGACGAGGCATGTTGGGAATGAAGAAGAAGCAGCAGAAGTAGCAGTCCACACCTCATTACACCACAGCAATTCAATAACAAACCAGGAGGTAAATAATAAAAAGGATAGCAACAACAACAATGCCGATAACAAGTGGGTATTCGGAGGTATTAGTCTCATCGGGAAAGAAACGACGCAACCGCCGCCCGTGTGTAAACACCTCCTTGCATGCGTGTTTGTGGAAAGATGCAAGGGGTTATTTGGGGGGTTTGTAGAGGACAGGGAGGTTGGTGTTGAGGAGGCGGCGGGATGGGCTGCTGGGTGGGGTGATTGATTGATTGATTGATTGATTGATCGGTATTCTGGCTTGAAAACAGTATAATCCATGCTCTGTAGCTACCATATGACGGACGGTCACACACACACACACACACACACACACACAGAGACTGTTGATACTCTCGGTATTTGCATTACAGCACAAAGGCAAAAAGAAGACGGGACATGCCGTTCATAATTCGATACGCCGAAAAGCTAGGTTGCATCAACAGCTTAGAATAAACGGCAAGAGAAAGAAGAAGAAAATAATATGAAAAAGGATCGAGCTCATATCATGCTTCTTGAGTCATATCATTTCCATCATGCTATTATGTCGTAACATAACACGGGACCCAGGTCAAGCAGAACAAGCCTGCTTCAAACCATGGGTATTCTAACGTGGAGCGGCTCCAAGAGTCTGGGGGTTCTGTATATAATACACATACCTATGCGCCAAACGGCATCATGGGGCAAACTATCCTCGGCTCTCCAGCTCTCCCGCGTCATCATCATCATCATCATCCACCTACCTCGCTTTATTTCTTCGGCTCATCCTTCTTCTCTTTACTCTTGTCCCCCTCCTTGACTTCACCATTTGTCGTCTTGTCACCGCCCTCCTTTTTGTCACCCTCTTTGCCCTCGTCCTTGGCCTTCTCCTTGTCCTCTGCCTGCTGCTTGTTCTGTATCTTATTCTCAATCAAATCGTGGAACGCAGTAATCGCCCTAATCAGACTAGACAGGTAAATTGTCATGAGCTGGTCATTTGTCTTGACACTCATCGCGCGCGCAAGTTCGCCGTTGTCACCGCCATCTGCACCGTTTGTTGCTGCCGTGCCACCAATGGGCGTCGGCTTGGGTGTAGAGAGGTTGGGAAGTAAGTTGAAGACGTCTTGGAGGTTGCCGAGGATGGCGTGGTTGACGGGGAGGTCTTCGTCGAGGACTTTTTGGAGGTATTGGCCAATGTCTCGTAACCGTAGGTGGAGGCCTTGGAGGGACTGGAGTTGTGAGGTTATGCGTGTGGAGAGGGTGCCGACAGCGACGTCGCGAATATCGCGGAGGAGATGTTCGACTCCAATCTCCTCGGCCTCTTCGGCTTCGATTATTGAGGGCGTGTGGACAAAGGTCTTGGAGGTGGTTGTGCCGTCCTGGGTAACCGTGTTAGCATCCACCCTGAGAAGCAACATGGTAGATGTTGCAATGTTGACTTACATCCTTGATCTCCTCCACCGCAAAGTATGCATCCGTCGGTACACCAACCTCCTTTGGCTGTACGTCGATGATGACGAGTAGCGGATTCGGCGTGTACCGCTTGAACAGCTCGTTGACCTCTAGATCCGATGCCCGCAGCTTAGGCCCTGTGTGATACCAGCCGATGAGCTTCTCCCGCGCGTTGACCTTCTTGAACATGTCGTTCATCGACTCGACATAGTTGTGATCCAGAAACCATACCGACGGGTCCTTTTCATCTTCCTCGAATGGTACTGTGCGTGTGTCAGTCAGGCGGCAAACTGGACAATGGCGGGGCGGAGGGACTACATACCCGCAAAGCTGTTGGATACTCGCACGTTCTTGCCGTCGTTCTGTCCGAGAAGAACACCGACTACTCTCCTCTTTGTTCCTTTTGCTTGGCGGCCGTAGTGGTCTGCTGCGGAGAGGAGGACGAGCGGCGCGACGGAGACGTTGCGGGTCACGAGCGACAGCGTCTCGGCTGTTGTGGCGGGCATCTTGGTGATGTGAACTCGGTATCGCCGGGAAAGAGGTGTTGAGAGGGTGACGGCGACGTTGGTCGAGTTCGTTGGGGAAGGGCCGTGGTCGTGGTTGTTGATGCGGCTCTGCGGTGTCCAAAAGCTTCGGAACTGCTATGGTGATAGTGGGTCAGAGCTCCGCGCTAGTCATTCAGCAGTGCGTCAGTGAGCGGCATGGATGGACTCTCGTTTGTTCAGCGCGTCTGACTACAGTACATGACACATGTCATTCAGAACTCCGCGTGTCAGGAAAGAAGTTGAATATTTGGTATCTGAAGAAAGGATAATGTACACAAAATGCTCAATGTAAATGACAGAACCCAACTCCCCGATCAATCCAGCGATCTTAGATCATCCCATAGTCGAGATCAAACATTATCGCATCAGTTCAGAAAGTGCGTGATTAGGGTAGTATCATAGCGTGGCTGTCGGGAAGTAGTACTGATCCCACAGGAACTCATAGTCTTCAATAACACCGCCAACCATATCGAGCAGAGGCTTGCCCTTCAATTTTCCAGTGATGCTGTGGATCCAAGCCCTATCCGTTGTTAGTCGCCAATTGAAGCAGATAGGCACCAGACTTACTTGGTGATGTTCTCGTAGAAAGCGCCGCGCATTGCCCACCATCCCAGGGACCAGCCCCGCTTGCGCAACTCTTCCTTCTCCAGTCCAGTCAAGCCCCTCAGACCTCCGGCTAGTCGCTCTTGAAAGTCTTTCTTGGCGAGTTGCCTGGCGCCGTACTCCATGCTGACACCGATCAACCACGGCCTCCAGCTCTTTCTGTCGCCGCTGAAGTGTTGCATCGCCAGCGCGTACACAACCGGTCGGAGAATGTACAGTGCTTCGGCCAGCTCGCCCTTCCCGCTGACTCGATGGAGCAGTGCCTTTGGGGGCTTGATGTCGTCTGCAGTCAGTACCTTGGAGAGAAGGTAGCTTGAAATATCCGAGGAGTCTGGTAGGCTCGGCATGGACAGGCCAGTTCTAGGCATGGCCCAGTTCTCTGCCTCGACCGAACGCTCGCTCGGTGGTGTATCCATGCCGTCTGCCGATGCCGACGACTCTTCGAGTGAGCTTGGGTCAATCTCTCGTTGTGGGAGTGGCGGCGACAGGAGTGGGCGCGAGTTGGTCAACCGAAGCAGCAACAACCTGCATACTGCTTTGACAATCTCCAACAACACCACGACGCGCCATCGCACCTTCTCGCCCTTGCGCTTCGCCGCCATCTCCCATAGCAGTTCTGTATATTGAATCATCTGGAGCACCAGCGCGATGCGCTTGTATGTGGGCGAGTTCTGCGTCCAGAACTTGGTATAGCGATGATGCGGGGTGAGGGGCTGCCGTCGCGTTCCGGACATTTGTGCCATGGCTTTTGAGAGGAGCGAATCATGGTATAGGGAGAGCACTTGGACGCCGCTGTGTACTGTGGCTTTGTTAGTCGTCGTGACGGACGCGCGACGGCCGGACGCAACCTACTAGATTCGGATGCGACTTCAGACTCTCGGAAGCGGCCTATGCATAATCAGCAAGATGCATACGTGTGCACGTCGAGATACTCTACCGGGGATAATGTATGTCAGTGACCGCAGCGCTGACTCTATCTGCGTCACGGCGCTGCTGTTCTTGGTGATGAAGTCCGAGTACATGCCCAGCCACTGCGACGGCATGGACAGCACCTCGCCCGTCTTCTGCGTCGCTTGCTTGTACATGTCTTGCAGTCGCACTCAGCAAAACGCGCCGAGTTGGAGCGATTGCGCGACGTCGATGTGGTGGATGTGGAGGTATGCACGTGTAGATAGGAGTGATGGGCGAGGGTGAAGTCATGGATTCATTATCGCGTGCGCTACTGAGTACCGAGGCAGGTGCGGCTCAGCTACCCCGGATGTTCCTCTCCACTCCCAACGAGCACGCTGCTCCCCTTTTCCATCTACTCGTAGCACCTGACGCATGCCATGGCCCCCCGATAACGTCTGTCTTGAGTTGTGCTATGCTAGTGTTGCGAGACGTGTCTATAGCCCTTGATGGCGTAGAAAAGGGCGCTACCTGGTCCTAAAAGGAAGGTTGTCAAACATGTGACTCCGCGTACGCAGAAAAACGCGTTACACGTCCACCAACAATTCTTTCTCAGATACACAAACATTCCTCCTTGAAGTATCACAAAATCAATCCTGTTACTGGGTTCTCTTTAGTTCAAACTGCGCCTCCTGACCCTCATCTTCATTATCCCCAATACGTATTTAGAAGAGCTTGCAGCATGGAGGACAAGACATCAGACCGTCTTCCCGTGCCACAACTTCCCGTCAGAGAAAACGAGCAACCACTCTTCGCCTCGATCAACGCTTTCGTCCACAACTACATGTCAAAGTACGACAACTCCCACGACTACAACCACATCCTGCGCGTCCTTTCCAACGCCCATTACATTCAAACGTATGAACGCGTTAGCAACCCTTCAGTCAAGTATGACACAACAGCCCTCTACCTAGCCGCCCTTCTGCACGATGTTGGCGACCACAAATACGCAAAGCCAGGCGAAGATGTCGAGAATCAGATCAGAGACACCCTTCTAGCCCACGGCGCAAACCCCGAGCTGGCCGACAAGGTTCAGACGATTGTAAAGCACGTCTCGTACACACATGAAGTTCGCAACCCTGATGCCGTCAAGGAAGTACTCAAGGTACATCCTGAGCTAGGCGTCGTACAGGATGCAGATCGAATCGATGCTATCGGCGCAGTGGGTATAGGCCGGTGTTTCTCGTTTGGAGCAGCCAAGATGCCAGATCAGCCTATGGAGAGGGCGGTGAGCCATTTTGAGGAGAAATTGTTCAAATTGGTGGGGATGATGAAGACGAAAAAAGGGAAGGAGATGGCACGAGAGAGGCATGAGGTGCTAGAAGGGTTTGCCAAGCAGTGGAAAGAAGAGACGCGGCTAACTTTCAAGATGGAGTGAGTAGGAATAGGATGCTGGGGTGACCGGGAACATGTGTGTAGGATGATTGGGGATCTATGTTTGTTTTGGTCAAGACACGGTGAGTATCTGGATGGGGGTTTCAATGCGCATCTCGAAAGGACTTCTACGTCATCTTCGTAGATACTACCGCGTTTCCTGAGAAGTTCGACATAGTTTTGAGAAGCCACAGCATCAAGTCATACTGCATCATGGGTACGAAAGGTCGAGTAGCATCAATTGAAAGAGGAACAACGTCTTTTTTCGGTTTCGTTCTCGGTTCTGGTCATGCAGAAATTGAGAACGTTTCGGGATGGACACCCATGGAAAGCGGTCAGTCGCCAAGTTTGTGAATGATTGCTTTATATGTCTGCGTGGTGTGAAGGGATGCCAGGGTATGTTTTATCAGCGCTGAACCCGAACGTAACAACTGTATACGGCTGTGAGAACAGGGCTTTGGATCAATGTACCAGGATATTCTTGGGGTCTCGTGGACAGAGTGAAGTATCGGTAGCCACAAGGATGCGGGTTCAAGTACCGAATGTACGACTTGCAGCGAAGAGACGTTGAACAGATAAGTCCCTGAAATATGACGACATCCACCAGAGAAATGTAGGATAGTGTTTTTCCAGGATCTCCTCAACATACCATGCGAGTCACATCTGAGTGCGATCACCGGTGCCTCTAGAGGCACTGGGTATATTGTGACTGGACGGTCTTTTTTGACCGAGGACCACGCTTAAATACACGGATCGAATAAAGCCGCGTCCGGTCCATACGTACCGCATAAGTGGAATGCAACGTAACGTCCAAATGTCTTTACCCTGCTATTTGGTGCTCAATCGATTTCCTGTGCGACTAGCATCGAGATATAGCGAGCCCATCGTTTGTAGATCCGACTCACAACCTCGAATCTATCGAATATGTCATGAAAGAGCGTCCGCGGCATCAACAAACAATGATGGCGGTACTGAGGCGTATCAGAGAGATGTAGATCAGGGTCTTCGGAACGAACCCCCAGCTAATAGGTGTCTTGCAACGTGCATCTGCAAGCCCACTAACTTCCATCTAGAGCGCGTGTACGTATGTGCTTCTGTTGCCAGACCGTCCTACCGTTCGCCGCACACTCCATCTATCCCGTATGGTTATCCACTACAACTAATCGAACTGTGTGTGCATGGTTATGCCAGTGCAGCCAATTTCCTCATCGGTAGCATATCTACGTCAAGTAACCTGTCCGACACACACCGATAATGCCACTAACGCACACCCCATTCAAACGTTGGAAGCTGGAATACCCGGAGTAAGTAGTCCGAGAGAGCCACGTTCATACAACCTGATCAAATGCTTCCGAGAAGCCGCGGAGACGGCAAGGGGCCGTTTCGATTGTGGAAACATTTGTATATTCTGCTCATATAGATTGAGCCGCAAAAATTTCGATGCGGCTGACCGCGATCACCGCCATGCTTGAGAAACAGCAGTTGGACCACTACTATTGCAAGAAGTGGAATGGCGATCTGGCACCCGATACGCCATCGGAGTCAGTTCGTCGTGTGGAATTCCCATCCCATTCGTCGGCGCCAAATCCCATCTTGTGCCGCCTCCCATTGTGGGTATAATGCAGACGCTGCAAAGGGAAGACACGAGGCGCAAGCAATTCCAGAGACGATAATTGAAGATTGCGACATGCAATGAGAAAGTTCTTCGTGCTCTGTTTCACATAAGACACAGCGCTGGAGGGGGATGCGCGCAGCAAAAGACGAACCGCGTGTGGGTCTCTGATTGGCGGGCGAATTCACCGCATCCCAATGAACATCGAGATCTTCTAGCGCTGGTCTTGCTACCATCGATATTCTAGAACCCCATCTTAAAAGATCGATGTGCACCCGAGTACTTTTGGATCCTCGAAAAGAAAAGAAAATTAAATACCCATGCCCATAAATTCTCCCCCCTTCGCGGTGCTTCGTGTACCAAACAACCTCTGGGATCCCTGCTTCTTTTCTTTTTCTTTTTCTGCAAGAAATGACAGACATGGCTCGTCCCCTCAGACCACTCCGTCCTGCTGCCATTCGTCCGCGCAACGAGCCGCTCCCTCCCCAACCCCGTGATCGTGTCGCCTCCGCATGCGACCAATGCCGCACACGGAAGATAAAATGCAACGGCGAAAGACCTACATGCCTTGAATGTACCAAGCGCTCCACCGCATGCCACTACGCCACGCAGTCAGCGGAAACACAGAACCAGGCCCTAAAGCGCAAGTTCAAATTGTTGCAAGCCGAGAACGAGGCATACACTGAGTTCTTCGAGTTGATGAAGACTAGTTCGGATAGTGAGAATCGGGAGTTGATGAGGAGGGTCAAGATGGGGGGTGAGATTGAGGATGTGTTGAATAGAATTAAAGAGGCGGATTTACTTGTTCAGTTGAATCCGAGAGTGGAAGATGGGAGCAGAGTGCAGTATACATTACCGAGTTTGGCGAGCGTGGTGCCGAAAAAGGGCATGTTCATGCCCGATAATCCTTATTTCGCTTCGTCGTCGGGGTCTCAGGCAAAGTCTTATCATAGGAAAGGTTCTGAGTCCGGCGATACAGCGGCGCAGTATCCAAGTCCACCCATGTAGTCGCTGTGTGGCGATGATTTGGACCGAGATAATTCCAGAGAATCGGGACAGTTGAGTGAGCGTCAGGCGTCCACAACAAGCCCGAACACCGAATCTCTCCGGACATATCCGTTCAACCCCCGGAAGTGGTTATTCCACGTACCGCATGTTGCGAACGTCTAGCCGCTCGACATTACCAGCCAAAAGCAGACTGCCTGGTAAAATTGTCGTAAAACAACGGGATAGCCACTCGTTCCGTAGCTCTTGTTGTCTTCAGTGTTGGATCGACTAACATTTTCAGCACACTTACAAGAAGTAGAGCCGCTGGGCGAGCGTGTAGTTTTGTACCGGGATCCAGCCTCATATACTGAAGAGTATCCTTGCGTATGATACGTTATTCCTAGCTGATATAAGCTTGTCCTGAAAAGGCTATGGGAAGACTGGAGAAATGGAAGGATATCTCATTGTTGATGACCGAATCATGACTTCGCAATTGAGGGCTACGAACGCAGAATCCGACAAAGAGCTATTAGTCCCTGTTATGCTATAGGGAATACATCTTCACCATGTAGCCTTGTCTTACTGGCCTTCGCTCGTATCGCGCGTCTCCGCTGCTCAATCGATTACTCGACTCTTTCGCCGTTTCCCCCACGCGTTGTAGGATCCATGCCAGCATCAAGACAGCAGTCGAAGCAGACTGAAAATTCGCCAGAGGAACGTTATTGAAATAGTGCGTATGATTGGGGATCCTAGTGGTATGGAAGACATGGGGACATCTCTATCCGCTCAGGACATCTAGGCGACATCCAAACTTGGTTGCGCGGCATTGTCCATGGCAGTAGAACTTGACATTCCTTCCAGCACGATCATGGAGTCTCCTTTACCTTCTCTCCTCCATCGTCGTTCTTCCAGGTTCCTGCATAATGATGCGTCACTAGTTGCGGCGGCAGCAGTTTCTCTTCCTCCGGCTGATACGTGTTCGCAGACGCCGCAAACGACCTCCCCGGCATCACCAAGACATCCCCTACCAATCTTGGCCGCACAAGCTCCTTCATATCATATGCATCGACGGTTCTGTTGAGCAAGCTTCCCAAACTCGTATACACACTGCGTGTCAGACGCCGCGGACCGGTGAAGTCGACCGTATCGCCCATCATATCCATTGTGATGTTATTGACCGAGACGTCAAATTCTGCAGTCTTCTCCTGCAGTGTCTGGAGGATATCCTCGATGACTTGCATCATGTGTGGCGAGCGCGGTTTGGCCATTATAGTCCAGCTCTCGAATTGCCGCTCATATCTGCCCGGCCAACCCTGGTCAAACTCCCATCCTACCACGAGCGCAGCCTTGTCCTTGTAAATCTCCGGTACCCACTCATCAATTCGCACATCTTCTTCGCACGAGACGTCTAGGTCGGACCAGACTCCGCCTTCGTTCCAAAGCAGGACATAGCGCAGAAAGTCGGCTTTGTAAATGGGTATGGGTAATGCGAGGTAGGTGTCGACGATATCTGGGCGGGATTCTACAAACGTCTTGCGGATGTAATCATCGCCGTCGTCCTCCGTTAAGAAGCGCGCTTCATAGTCGGGATTGTTCTTGACGCAGCTGTCGGTCCACGCTTGTGTCTCTTCAGAAAGACCGTTGGGGCCTAACTTGTACCAAATAAGTTTGGGGATGCTGTTAGGTTGTGGCTGCTGCGCGATCGCGGGCGCTCCCGGCGCACGGATGATGAAGCGAGCCTGGACGAAAAGGAAATAGTAGACCAATACTATTGTACATATCGCGATGAACAGGTAGTAATTGAGCGCCTTGGGTAGCTGTAGTGACCGCGATAGCATGATAGAGGCTTAAATGAAGGACTAGAGAAAAGAAAAGGAGACAGTGAATCTGGAGAACGAATGTAAGACGTTTGCTTACCTTTCTCCAGTAAAGGGAGATCCTTATAAGACCGATAGCGAAGCGCCGCAATATCTCCGACACGGCGGTACCTGCATCTTTCGCTCACTTTGGATGCAGTCGTTCTATTAATTCCCCGTTGGTGGCGCTTAGGTGTTCGCATCGCCCTTCGCTAGATGTGGCACGGCGCCATGAACCAGGGTCGACAAGATAACCCTGAATTACGGCTAGTTCCGGGAAATCGTTCACCGGCTGTATTTGGTGAGTGGGCTCTCGGACTCCGAACGCGCTTCTCTTCCCATTTCCATCATTGAATTGACGATGCTTCAACCCAACAGCTCTTGAATGTTTCTTCCTAATAGAGAATGTGGACTGATTGCCGACCTTACAAAAAGCCTACCCATAATCTCGAGAGCAGAAAAGGCCAATACTAAAAGCCAGTGGCAGAAGTACGAGCTCTGGGTGAGGCGGATTTGATCTTTTCCATCTAGTTGACTTGCGGGTTCATGGCCGCAATAGGTATACCCTGAGGTTTCGGCCAGCGATACGAAAAGTACAAAGAAGTTCCGTTTCACAAGTCAGGTCATTGGAATGTGCTACAACCCCTTCTTGATCTGTTCCGCTGTCGAATGAACTAGCATGAGCGGACATTCAAGTGCATTCACCCGTACCCAAAGTCACTTTCTCTCACAGCTTCAGGCTCGTGGTTTTACTAGATGTCTTCTCTTCTTGGCCGGCTATTCATCATTTTCTGTTACGTTTGAGTACCTTCACCCTGATCTCTAAGCCAATCTGTTCTGCTATGGCTCGCCCAGCCGCATATGCTTTGCTCGCAACGGTTTTTGCACGTGCGATTAGTGCCAGTTTGGAATTCACCAACCCACTACCTTACAATACAGACGGCAACGTTAGCAACTATCAAACATACAAGAAAGGTCACAGTCTGCTTGTTTTATGGAGTGGGGGCGACCCATCGGAGAATGTCTCGATATTACTGGTTCAACAAGACTTTCATAGCTTAGTGTATTCAGAATCGCTGCGGGGTATAAAACTGCTCAGCTCAATGATAAATGGAACACCAGCTGACTTTTCGTATCAAAGAACTTGGCAGGTGTGACAGGATTTGAATGGCTCGTAGACACGGCAAGAAATCTTACAGATTCGAACCTGTTCTCACTCGCTATTACTCAAGGAAGCACCCAAAGCTCAGCCAGCCAATACTTGTTCATCGAGGAGGATTTCGGTGAAGGGAGCGATTCTGACTTGTCATCGTCTTCGGCGATATCTCCTACAGCAACGTCAAACGGCGCATCAACTGTAACAAGGACAGCAGCCTCACACTCGGCATTCAAGTCAACATTAGAATCGACATGGATTTCAACACGACACGAAACAGTGTCGACATTACACAAAACACAATCCTCGACGAGAATTGCAATATCAACAAGCTCAAATTTGCCGACCATTAAAACAAACGTACCTAACCTCTCCACCGAATGGATCATAAACGACGGCTTCCCGCTAGGAGCGAAGCTTAGTCTCGGCGTAGGGATACCCGTAGCTATTGTCCTCGGGCTTTTAGCTGGATGGCTGACCTTCCGTCGTCAGAAGAGAGATATTGCGGCGCACAAGCTACCCACCAGCGTGAATGAACAACTTGAGCCCGAAAGAGGTCGTCACAATCGTAGCATAGACAGGCATGAAGCGCCAGACCAAGGTCTTCACGAAGCGGCAGTTAATCATGTCCACGAAGTACCCCCAAACCAACGCCTGGAGATAGGACAGTCAGAGGAGCAGGGTTTATCGAAACGGAGAGGCGAGGTAGACAATAATTCTACGCTTGAGTCGGTACGGTATGAGATGGACGCCGGCTCTCCCATGCAAGCTTACAACCAAACTGTCAAGTGAGGCGGATAGTTTACTAAGACTGATGTCTGACGTAACAATCTCGTGAGAACAAGCATTGGAAGCGATCAATGTAGTCTTCGAGTACACACCACGTTCATAACATAACGCTTCACTTCTTCTCGTCACAAGTGCCCATCCCGAATCAACTCGGTCATCATACTTTGAATAGTAACGGCCACGATCCTCCCGAAGTTCTTTTGCTTTGAGAGTCTCTCTTTATTCCAGAAAGTGTCCAAGTCAATTATGGCCAGACTTGGCATCGAAAGTATGACTTTCCTTAGGAGATGCCACACGTCCGCTCATGGAATCATACCGGAGCAGTGGATCATATGTCAAATCCCACCTCCAAGATAATCACGCATAGGGCACAGACTCCGTTTCCGTTACTATCTGCATTACAACGATCTCTAGTTTAGTTAGACCTGAGGAGGGAGTATGCGTCGCGCGCACATTACTTCTTCTGAGTATATATTGGAGAGCCTCAAATCCCGTATCTCCGAAGTGTATTCTCCGATTCCCTACGCTAGGAGGCCCACCTCGACCGACACAGAGGGGTGCGGTTGGTGCTGACTGAGCCCCACCGACACGTGACGTCCGCGCATTTTTTGCAAAAAACCAAATTCCTCACTCAACACCACCACAATCGCGACACTCACGACGACCTGTGCAACAGCAAAAATGCATCGGCCGGGAATCGAACCCGGGGCTAGCCGAAACTGTCCTGTGAAGGATGGCAACGGCTAATTTTACCACTAAACCACCGATGCGAGAGATACTAGGCGTGATGGAAATCTTGGCCTAGCCAGGGGTATACATACCCTTGACGCATTACATAATTACCAACATTCGTGTCGTGCCGAATGCAGCCTATATCCACAAGGAGGAGAGGAGGCACCACCAATGGGCGAGGAAAATTGATCCCATCGTGCTCTGGGTGACTGGCATGTCGCATGATATCGGCGACACAAAATATCAGACTAATGAAGAATAGCGGAGTCAACACCACCCGTTGATCCAGTTCCTCAGTCCTCTAGTTTGCCAATCTTATATCTGACGACAGGATACATATCTCGTTTACCAAGGAGATGATCAATGAAGCATATACCAAGGCCTTCGCGGATCACGTCCTGCCTTGCGCATCGTACAGGACGTAGATCGTCTCGACGATCATGGGGCTGTGGATGTGAGTCGCCTGTTCGTCTATGGAGCTGTAGATCAAATCCGGAGGAACAGTTCCATCGCCAGCGGTGTCAAGCTTATCGAGGCGAGGTTCAGCGAGTATTAGAGGCTGATGAAGACGAAGACTGCGAGAGAGGTTGCAAAGAAGCAGTACAAGTGGATGAAGGAGCACGTCATCCGTAGGTGGACGGTAGAGGCTGATACGGGTACTGCTTAGGTGGCCGGTATGAGCATGAACGATTGCGTTCAGGACAAACTCGTGCGACTTGAAGACAGACATGTACACTGGAAGAGGCTGCACTACTGCTCTTTTAACGGAGCGAGGCATTCCCGACTTTCTGTAATGTTCAGCGGTTCCTGCGCTTTCAACTGTCCAGATGGCCTACGCTTGATCAACCGCATAGCCTGCTCGAACAAACCTAACTTCTTTTCTTTCTTTCCCCTACGCTTGAATGTGCCTTTCGGCGTCGCACCGTGTAACTCAAGTAGCCTTGTCACCTCCTTTTTATGTCCAGGCGTTACTAACGTATCTTCCAAATGCTCAACAGCATCCAATGCTGGGACAGACAACCACCTTCCCTCATCAGCCTCATGACCCAGCTCCTCCAAACAAAACCTCAGCAACGCCACATCACCGTACACCGCAGCGATGCCTACTACATTTCCGGTATGGTTGCAGTCCCAATGTTTGGTTTGCGGAAAATGCTCTACGAAGGTTTTGAACACTGGGAGGCCAGATATGGCGGCCTTGTCGTGTGGGTACGCGAGGTCTCGTTCGTTGGGAGGCCAATCAGGGTTAGAGCGTAGGATGCGAGTGAGTTCTGCATCGTTTTTGTTAAGGATAGCAGATATGATGGTGTCGTCTATAGAAGGCTGTTCGATCTGGTGTGGGGGTGTTGTCATACTGCGTGCTTAGATGAGAGAGAGGGTGGTTGAGTGTGTGTTTGTGGTGCAGCCAACATTCCTAGTCTGATCTGTATGTCCGGATGAGCGCTGTACTACACCAGAGTACTGCCTGGCGTTGTTGAGTGAGTACTTCACGTGAGTAGTTTTGCGTGCTTTCAGCTGCTAAAATAACGCCAGTCGGCGTTCCGAGCTACGTTCTCACAGCGAGATCAATGCCAATGACACCTGGGCAAGCCTCATCTGTGTCAGACCCCGCACTTTGTCGAGGATAATCTAACGATATAGCGTACACGATTTTGCAGAGGTACTGCAACACGAATGGGATCACCCTGAGGGCGTCTGGGACAATAGCAGACGGAGTCTACCGGTGCACTACAACGTTGTCAGCAACACATTGGGTTGTCGGGTTCATCGCATTTGCCTTACTCGGATCTCGCGTTGTGCCAAAAATAGGCGTGTAGGGGTTATGATCGCTTCCAGCCGATAGGGCGACCATGCTAACTCCTCTAGGCCTACGGGACTCCACATCAAATGACAGTAGATTCATGCCTGGAAGGCCTAACCCAGCGCACGACTTGCAAAATTACCGGAAACGCGCTCGTATCATTAGCAGCTAATGAGTAGTGCCGTAGAAGCTAGGGATGGAGATGGACGAGATACGAAAGTGACAGGCACACAGACGTCATTTCCCCGTGCCAACGAAGAAGCTTCAGGCTGCCCTTCCGACGCCACTAGAACGCCGTCGAGTTTTCCACTGCAACTTCCCCACCAGGCCTTCCATCGGCGTCTGCATTTACCATGTAACGCTATCGTGCACCAGGGTGCTCGCACGAGAATTGATCGTCGGCACGTTAGCAGGAGATGGAGATTTGCTTTTCGTCGCGAGCGCAAGGGTTACCAGTCTTTTGCATGGTAAGCTCGTGTTAGGACCAGAGTGGCACACCAGCAGAGGATCGACACAGGGTGTCCTGCCCCGAATCCCGGGTGGATCTAGGGCAGATGAGTTTTCGTTCGTGTTGAGTGGATCGAGGGAGTATTTATGTGTAGGACGTGCGGCTGATGCAGGTACGGGAGTGATGGGTGCAGCCAGGGAGGCAAATGTCTCGTATTGGTCGTGGTCTTAAGAAGATAATCTTCCCTGTGTACGATATTTATCTACCTACCTTAGCAAGTCTTTGATCGTTCCTGCCGTTCAGTCAGCAGGCGCTATTACGTCCGGTCGTTGCCTATCTACGACCACCTCCCCTGGTCAACTTGAGACGGAAGTGACATCTCACTCTATACACTCACCATGAAGTTTCTCGTTTCCCTCACAGCAGGTTTGCTGTCCATCGGCCTGGCCTCCGCCTCACCAGCTGCACCGCTCAACAAGAGAGCTGTGTCGACTGACGGAAGCTGCGGAGGAACAAAAGGCTTCACTTGCAAGGGTTCTTCGTTCGGAAACTGCTGTTCGCAGTACGGATGGTGCGGAAGTTCGGTCGACCACTGCGGTGCCAGCTGTAACTCAGCATTTGGCACATGTACTGGCAGTACTACATCAAAAGCAACTTCAGTAACAGTCAAGCCCTCTTCGACAAAGGTTGCTCCAGCTCCTTCCTCCGCACCCACCAAGAAGGTATCACCAGATGCAACATGTGGTGGCGCCAATGGCTACACATGTCTGGGTTTCGCTGAAGGCAACTGCTGCAGTGCGAACGGATGGTGTGGTTCGACATCTGCATACGTGAGTATTTGAAACGCACATCCTGACTGGACGTATACTGACTCTGACAGTGTGGAAGCGGTTGCCAGTCCGGCTTTGGAAACTGCGGCAGCAACACCGGCTCAGGATCCAGCACCATCAAAAGCAGTGCTAGCAAGACTTCCTCAACAATCCCATCGTCAACAGCATCTGGGTCTGCTCTCCAATGCTTGAACGGAAAGAATGTCCCTTACAAGATGACCTCAGATGCTGAGTACTCTGAGCTTTCAGAGCCTTACAATTTGCGCGTTCCTTTCAAGCCGGCTGTCATTGTCCTTCCAACCACCAACCAGCACGTTCAGGATGCAGTTGTATGCGGTGCCCAAGCCGGTCTCAAGATCCAGGCCAAGTCAGGTGGACACTCTTATGCAAGCTTTAGCTCTGGTGGCAAGGATGGTGCTATGCAGATCAACCTCCAGTCTTTCCAGACTATCGAGCTTGACAAGAGCTCCGGCGTTGCTACAGTTGGCGGAGGAGTCCGTCTCGGCAACCTCGGTGACGGTATCTACACCCAAGGCAATGCTGCTGTAGCCCAGGGTACCTGCCCCGGTGTTGGCATTGGAGGCCACTACACACACGGAGGTTACGGCCATACATCGCGCAATTGGGGATTGGCCATGGACCAGGTCATTGGAGCCGACATCGTTCTCGCCAACGGAACCCTCATCAAAGCCTCGTCAACACAATCCCCCGACATTTTCTGGGCTATCAAGGGCGCAGCAGAATCCTTTGGCGTCGTGACAAAGTTCTACCTCCAGACACGCGCCGCGCCCGCCAGCATCACATACTTCCAGTTTGCCTTCACTGGAATCCATGACTCTAAGAGCGTCTGGACCAACACCTTCTTGCACATCCAGGACGTCGCGAAGAATGCTTCCGTCGTCGACAACCGCGTCTCCTTCGGCATCTACCTCGACAACTACGGCTCCTACAGCTTGTCCGGCGCCTTCTTCGGATCGGTCTCGGAATTCAACACCAAGGTCAGACCTGAGCTGCTCCGCACCCTGCCTACCGCCGAAGCAACCGTCGAGTCCATGGGCTGGTACGACTACATGGTCAAAGTGTCTGGCAAAACCAGTATCAAAGAACCCCTCACCGGCTACGACGAGCACGAAGACTTCTTCGCCAAGTCAGTCACGGTCCCTGAATCTAGCGGGCTGACATCAAACGCCCTCAACGCTCTGTACGATTACCTCAAGACAGCCGGCTCAACAGAATACTACATCATCATCAACCTATACGGCGGTCCCGGATCAGCGATTAACAGCAAAAACACTGAGTTCGCGGCTTACGTCGACCGTGATAGTCTGTGGGTGCTACAGAACTACGGTTATGGAGGCGCGTCGATGAACTTCATCAACGGCATCAACAGTGCTATTATCAATGCGCAGCCGCAGACGAGCTTTGGCGCGTACTTGAACTATGTAGACCCGAGTTACGATGCCGCGACTGCGCATAAATTGTACTATGGCGATGCGGTGTACAGCAGGTTGGCCGCGTTGAAGCAAAAGGTTGATCCGGCACAAGTGTTCTGGAACCCGCAGGCTATTGGTGCGTAAAGATTGGTTAGTTGGGCTTGTCAATGGTGTTTATGGGCGTTTTGTTTTGGACAGTAGTTGGAAGAGCTCCTCTTGTACATGTCGGATGATTTACAACTACTTTACTGTAGTAACTATAATGATACCTCTTGTTTCGACAGATTGAAGAACAGTGGGTTACTAGACATTTTGTGATTCGAGTGTAGTGGCTGAAGTACTGGAAGCAGGTATCAAACGCATGAACTAATGTGGCGCTCAGAATTGGTTTCATACAATAGTTCTGTGACTGAGTTTGTGTTGTATCCTATATCTGACATGTGCAATGTACGTGCGAGTGGATGCTATTGACACGGCATTCAATAACCATTCCAGATGGGTGTCGTATCCACACATAGCCGCCTGTCACTTTGGCTACTGGGCCTCGAGGTTTGACCACCTCAAGGTCTGCAACTTGCATGCCCAGCCGAGCAGTGATATCTCTACCACGGCTCCGCGTCTCCCCGCGCATAGCCTGCGAAGGGTATATATCCTCTTCCACACTGATACACTCGTCGCGACCTGGACTCTTGGCACGATGCTGTGCTCTTCGTGGTTTGTATAACAAATCGTGAACAGAACACATGGTCACCCACCCGCCGTCTTACTCCTCTCCTCACCTTCGACCAGCTCTTCCTCTCCCCGCAATTCTGCCCCCACTTCGCTACCACCCACACCCACACCCACACCCTCCACGCCTTCCTCTTCTCCCTCCTCTCCCTCTTTCCCCTCTGCAAGCTTCCTATACTTCCTCCTCGCCTTCTTAGCACTACTAGCCTTCTTCTTACTCTTCTCCCTCGCCTTGACCCTCGTTCGCGCACCCTCGCCCAACTCCATCTCCTCAATCCGATCCTGCAGTATCCTCCTCGCCATCTTCCTGTTGACCTCTCTGGACCGTGTGTCCTGGTATTTGACTACGATGCCAGTGGGTATGTGTTTGAGTTGCACAGCAGAAGAGGTCTTGTTGATCTTTTGGCCGCCGGGGCCTGAGCCTTTGAGGAAGTTTTCAATGAGGTCGGTGTCGAGGAGGGGGGTGCGTGGGGGTAGGGATTTGCCGCCGTTGAGGAGAATGGTGGTGGTGGAGAGGTAGGCGCATTGGATGGGAATGGTGGTGCTGGGGAGAGGTGTGGCGGTGGTGAGGCGGGCGAGGGACGTGATGGAGAGGAGGCGCATCGTGGAGTTTGGTTAAACTAGGGTTGCAGACGATTTGGGTGCTGCGCCATTCGCGATGGAATTAGCATTGAGATTGTCCGTTGGTACAAAGTGGGTTGTTGGAAACTTCGAGTAGTGTTTCGCTGGTTATCGATTCGCGCGTCATAAGGCTCTCGTCTGGAGCAATGCGATCAATTGCAATCCCTGCTCCGAATCCACCGGTCCCTGAACTCCTCATCTCCCCGGCATCATCTACACCGCGCGCACGCCCAAATCATCATTACACGACTCTACAGCTGCGATACCCTCATACAAGCTTTTTTTTTTTGCGCACACAAAGCATTCCTCTACGGATTCGCAAGTCTATGCTTGATACTACAGTCCTCTTGGCCGCTTTCCTCTTAGCCAGCGCATTCACGCTCCTCCTCGCCGCAATGCTTTACCCATCCGCCCTCCTCCGCTGGTTCCAGCGCAAGAGGTACCAATACGAAGTCACATTCTCACTATACATGTTGACTTCGACCGAGAAGTTCATCTTCAGTACGTTGGCCCCATTGACTTGTCGTCGCATGCAAAACCGCATCTTGTCTTGTTTTCTCGAATGCGGAGATTCACCGCCCCTATCCTCTCTCTCTCTCTCTCTCTCTCTCTGTGAACGCCACACTGCCTCTGCACACACACACACACACACACATACTCTGCCTCTAGTACATGCTTGCAGATTTGAAAAACTAACAATTTCGACAGACTCGGTACTCTTTCTCCTCCTCTCCCTTCTCATAATCGCCGCGTCGCTGTACCTCCCCGAACACCTGACTATTATCGCGAACCGCATGTCTTACTATCTTTCTGGCAACCGCGACGCGCTTGCCAATTCCACACCGAAAGATGTCGGGATGCCGAATGCGCCGTTGGGCGCGGGTGCCATGGGGAATGGGAGGGGCATGATGGAGTTGTAAGGATGGAATGTCAACAGGGGGATGGTAGGGCAGAGATATGGGCTTGAGACATCGATTCTCGAACGTTGAGCATATGTGCATAGTGACGGGGCGCAAAGAGGCGTTATATCTGCTTTTCCGTCGGACGAGCCAGGGCATGAATTATAGACGTACTAGAAGTATAGTAATGTTAATAACTACATCACAAGGTTGCTTCTCATTCTTCGTAACCCCCCATGTGTCGCAGCCATGTCTCGTCATTCTGACAGGCCTATACGGAGGCATGCGCATTAACAATATGAGTACGTTGTTGAAAGTATCGAGGCGTGTATGCAATGACCGTCTCACGTGGGCGATGCGGTATGCACTGTGATATGCATGACGCACGACGCATTGCGCACCTGGGAGCACACATCACAATCATGTCACGCTCTGACTGCATGATTCGCATGGTACATGGGCGGCTAGCGTTTGAACAGTGAGGTTGGACGATGCCTGTGAGTCATGTTTCTGGCCTCCAGGCCCAAGGTTCTTTGGAGTGGTGTGAAGCTGTGTTGAGACTGAATAGTAGTAAGGGTGTCTCATAAGTCTGCAGGTGTAGCGATGTCTGCAGTTGATGCTGGATTGGACGTAAGCTGGTACGTACGCGATTGGAGTAAGACAGAAGTCCACCATCAAAATCCTCGTTGCGTTGAGAAGTGATATCTATAAGTGAAATGAGATCCGACAGGGAAACAGTACACCACGCCGTTTGCAACGCGAATATGATATAAAGTGATCAAGGACCAGCGCCGAGAAGATGAAAGAATGTCAATGTATGTTCCACCCAGTAGTCATGGTATCTTGCGAAGCTGAAGGTAAACACCCGCCAGATAAAAGGATTGTCCCTCTCAGATCGTGTTCTTTCAATCAGACGCGGACGTATGCACGGTTGTCGCAGTATAAATGTTGGCTGTGGATTGGTATAGTGCCAGGGCAGTGATACCGTTCAGTTGCCAAACAGAACGCGTACCGCATTCATGAGCGCCACAGTAGTATAATCGCTGACCGCAACGACAGCGGGAAAGCTATCCACCGCATTGACATATCCTTGGGCAGTAGCGTCATCATCAACGAGAAGCAAGATAGTCGGAATATTGGCTATAGTATTGTTGTGTACTATCTTCTTCGACGTGTCTAGTGCGAATTTTAGTTGCCGTTCAAAGGCCTGTCCATGGTGGTTGATCACGTTGGTAGTGGCGCAGATGACAATTACTACCGCTCCGCTGGCTGACAGAAAGTCGACATGCATTTCTGTCATGCCGTAGTCGAAGCGGTATGGAACGTGTCGTACTTGTCGTGGCAGGGCTCGGCCCAGAGGCTCGAAAGGATCTACGTCCTTCGCCAGTGTTGTCGATGGGGGATGAGGTACAAATGGGGTGAAGAGCGTGATGATTTCTGCTTCATTCAGGTGTCGCAGCCGCTCGATAGTTTCCGTGGGACAGCGTACGATCCTGGCGGCGTTGGTAGATGAGATTTGTGTTGTCTTCGATGCGCAAGAGGTGGATGAGGCCATTTTGAGCGGTGTGTTCTGGTTTTCGCCAATGACTGTTCGACTGTCTCCAGGCTGGTTGAAGACAAGAAGACGATACTGAGAGTTGTAGGTGGCCCGGGCGAGACAGAAGACGGTGAGTTATGCAAGCATGCTCTACGACAGCTTAGCCCTGAACTTTTGTCTACTCAGCCTTTAGCTCTCATGGTGAATCAAGTATTGTCCCGAGTGGGAAAAAGCACCGCAATGACGCTATACCCGTTGACGTACCAGTCCGAAGCGAGCAGCCAACATGCGTTGGGTGCTATACTCGATAGCGAAGTAGAACGCTCAGGATGTAAAACCCAGGCGTAAAACAAAGCAGCTATCCAAGGTTGCATGTAGCCATCTCAGAAGCCCTCTGATGAAGTAGCAATGTTGTGTGGTCATCGATCGCCGAGTGGATTGCAACCTTGCTGATTGTGCCTGACGATGCGAACACCCTGTCTAACTAAGGACAAGCTTCTGATGTTAGATATCAGCACTATTGGCAGCAATAATGGGGTGGTACCAGAAAGAAGATGAAGAATGTAGTACAAGACCTCGGCCATGCTGTCTCCGCGTGTAGATAGAGCAGTGCATCCCCAACCATAATAGGTGCGAATCTTGCTGATTGGATTACGTTATCGAGTTCGTAGCCTTGAACGGAACGACAGAAGCGTTGCCGAGGCGTGTTGGTGTATATCAGTGAGGAGCACAACGGGCGTATGATTGCATGGCGACGGTTGCGTCGGGTAGTAGCGGAATCGTGTGTACCGAGAATAGAAGACGCCACATCTGAACGTCGATCCAGGATCCAGCAACAGTAATCTTGTGAGTTTACTGACCTGAAGAGGTTGAAGGGCGATCCTAAAGGCCAATCGGCCGGCCTGATGGAGAATGACAAAGATCCAAGGGAAGCCGTCCCGCTCGACATGGAGCGAGCGCCAACAACCAGGTCGACAACATAGTTCAACATCCGTTGCGTATAGACCACAGGTCAAGGGAAGTGTAGCATGAGGGGGCAGTACGATTCGTGTCAAGGTTGCAGAAGGCGTGCTTAGGTTGATCGTTGACCTGCAAGGCGACCATCCTTTTTTGACCAGTAGGAGCCGCGCGGGCCGCTTTCATTACACCTAATGCTTCTTGTGTAACACAACAGGTCGGTTCTGATGTGACAGCGGGCGACAACTGCGATGCATGCTCCAGTGATGGCTCGGACATGCGGGTGATATCTGCACGATTAATTGAATCAAGCACAAGTAGCGTGAACGAGCTGCGGATAGCTAGACCGGCTTCCGCGCTGTTGTGTGCCCAGACTAGAATACTAGCGATGAACACCAGGTCTGCAATACACCAGCTGGAGGTTTGAGTCAATGCTGATGGAAGAAATGTGGGTGGAAGACGGGTGAGATGCGCGGCGGTCGTTAGTGGGGCTTGCTCGCTTGATCGGAAGTGGGAAGGCGCGATCAGGGTGTCAACAACCATCGCGACAACGCGCCCACGTAATCACCAACGGCGCATACAACAGGCTGACCACTGTCTTAGCATATGCATGTTGCACTGACAATGTAATGCTATCCGTCACCTGTAACTTCACATCGACTTCGCTCCAGGCCCGCTACTGATGGACTCTGCAGAAGAGCAGCCGACGCTGCATGAGACGCTAAACCTACTGCATCAAGGTAAGTGTCGGTATGCGGCTATGGATTCCATTCAGGAACAGTGCTTACACAGGCCTGCAGCATCTAGAACGACAGCAAAGCAACGTACAATCAAGGTATCTAGTATAGTCGATGTCATCTGCCGTTACGCCTCAGAGAATGGTCTTGACCAGGATGCTCTCCGAGACATTGTTCAGCTCGCGTCGGTGAAGACATCACTAGACCAAACAACCATCACGACCTTGATCAAGAACCTGTATCCATCTCAAAAGGTCCCAAGCGATGTTGTCATCACCATCATTGGTGCTCTTGGTCAGGGCAAGGGCAAACCGTCACCAGGTACACAAGACAGCCTTGTAAAGTGGCTCATTATCATCCACGAGATTATCGAAAGCCCGACAGTGCTGTCTCGCTTGTACGGCGTGCTGTTTGGCATGCTCGATATGATCAGCATAAGGTGTGCCGCTCCAAGCAGATACTACACCAATCCGTGCTAATTTAGAAGGACTTCCGTGTGCCATCTACTCTCCCTCATCACTCGCAGAAAGCACGTAAAGCCATTCCGGATACAGCAACTGTACGCATGACACTACTAGCAGGAAGAGAATTTCGACAGCGACGACTAACGCTACTACAGGCTCGAGCTATCTCGCGGCCTCGGTAATGAACCAGCGCTCCAAGGTCTTCTCCGTGTTTATAAGGATTACTATCCAGATATCATTCTCGGTAGCACATCCACGAGCCGAAAGTCGTTCGCTCCGGTGAGTACCCGTCCCTCGTGTCACCATAGATGTTACCTTGGATCCTCCACACCATTCCCCCGCAATGCACCGTCACACTGCTGAACGCGGGCTAACTTGATAGCGACCGGATTCCGAATGGCAAGCCAGAATCCTCGCAATCCAAGAGGCCAGCGTGGCGGAAGATGACTCAAACGCGGATAGGCAGCACGGGTTCAAGGTGCTGCGAAGGAGACTCAAAGGTAGCAAAGAATCGGTGATTCCAGACGTGCATACCTATCATGCGACAGAGGTACGTGAAAACGTGCTCTTTTCACCATGAAAGCATTGACGTTGTATGACAGAACTCGGTAACCCTCGAGGGTATTGATGGTGTGGACGACTTTGTCGAAAAGCTCGACAGGATAGAGCCACCGGGTCAGCTGGTAGCGGTCCTCACGGACCCATTATTACAGAAATACATCGCCCTCAAGCCATCGCCGATCAACACCGCTCGACTGAGAACGTGGCTCGCAGCATGTCTAGAAGAACAATTCGAGGAATACCGACAAGGCACTGGGAACGCTCAACACCTATCTGAGATCCTCGATGGGCTACTGAGGTACGCTCGATTCACGAAGAAACTACATCGTCCAGCACGAGCCTTTCTCCTCAAATATCTGCCGGTATGGAACGGACAGCAAGACCGTGCTACTGTGTTGGGACTTGTCTCCTACCTCCAGGTTTATGACTTCAATGCGGACTATAGATCCTATTTCAAGCATATTGAATCTGCCCTAGCAACCCAGGGAATCTCAGCATACGCGACGCTAGTCGACTTCTACACAGCCCTACTGGTAAATCAGATCAACATGACTTCCACGGGTTCCGAAGACATACGAGAAGCGGGCCAGGAAGTATTGGAAGACATGATGGAGCATGTGAGGGACTTGTTCACCTCGGCTCTTCTATCCGTCCCACCAGGTTCTGGCATCGACCTCACATCATCCATCCTCTCCTTCTACGAACACCTCAGCGCCTCCTCGAACCCACACGTCATCCCGATCCATTTACCGCCTATGCATCTTGTCTACCTGCTCGCCCAAGACACGTCCGCGACGACTCTTTCCCGCATATGCGGCATCATCGGCACGTACAAGTCAGCCTTTGACGCGCATCCCAAGCCAGTCAAGGTATATTACTCACCAGAAGTTACCGATACGTTCAACCAGTGTCTGCGCGACTTGTACAACCTCGTATGGGTATCTCGCGGCCTTGTTGCGCAAAAAGACAAGTCAAAGGGCTTGTACTGCCATGACGGACTTCGCTCCACACTCGACAACTACCTAAAAACTGTGGACCGAAACTATGCTATTGCAGGTGCGTTTACCTTGTCATTCAATCCGTGCTTGACGTCGCTCTCTGCTGCGGCGTGGCGTGCGATGGAGAGGCGGGAAATTGGCAAGGTGGGCGAGGAAATGATCAACAAGTATCACACTGGACCTGTTGGTGAGAAGAGCCTGGCATTGCTTAAGAAGGAGGGTGGTGTGGGCGTGGACTGGGAGGGTGCAAATGGGTACAAGGTCTTTGTGTTGCAGTGGTTGAATGAGAGAGGGTTGGGTGGGATCAAGAGTTTGATGTTTGCTACTGTTACCAACTTGAAGAATACGGCTTCTGAGTAGCCGTCGAAAATCTATCGAACAGTTGCATAATGCAGTCTTGTTAAGTTTGCTCTTGGATCTGCGGAATAAACAGTATGGTCTCGGAGAGGGATAGATCCAAAGTTACTACCGCTATGATTTTGAGGAAGGTGACTTGCACGATCGCGAACTCAAGATGTATCCGCCGCTCCTTGTCCAGATCGACAATCGGCTTAGGCGACTGTGCCGCGCAGTTGTTAGGGCTGATAGGTATTTTTGGCCTGGGCTGTTGGATCCAGCTGGTCATCTATTGGTAAAGTCGATCTCTATTCGTGTGAGCAATGTAGGGGAGATACTGAAGGTGTTGCAGCAGAGCCGTAATGCTTGGATGGAGACAAAGGGTAATGTTAGTGTCGAGGACGGACTGAGGCTCAGCTGTGTTTCGGGCCGTAAGGAAGAGGGTCGCGCCAGTGGCTGCTAGAGCATGAGTGGTTTCGATACGCATGCCGTTCTCATCAGGGGGCTTTACTGAAAACAACATGTTGCTTAACGTGATGTAAAGCAGCATCCTTTCTTAGCAGGGTGCTTTACTAACATAACATGTTTACCTAACGTTATGTAGAGCGGCATCCGTTGAAGATCTACAACTAGCGTAGCTGTCGTTTTCTCCTATTCTAGCCTAGTGCGTCTCAGCTCCAGGGCGTCCCTCGTTACACTTAGAGGTGGCTCGACAACAAGCCGCTGAGGAGCGTCACGAAGCGAAGAAAGCGCACAGAGCTGGCTGCGCAACGAGTGCTCAAGAAGCAGCAACGCGACGCTGCGACTGCACCGAGAAGTTACGATGCATACGATAAAAGTAAGCGGGAAGCCTTCCTTACACAAGACTAGTTGAAATCCTAGAAAGTGTCGTTGTGTTGTTGTTACAACAAGTGGTGTCGACACTGGTCTTCTGGCTGCGTCTCCCCTACCTAAAGTTTCCAAAAGCGGCTGTACAAGCAAGATACCAGCGAGGTTGAGATAGTAAAAAAGCTGCACAAGTTTCTATATAGTGATATACTAGAGATTCTCGCGATAATAGCTTTTGCGCAGTGCTATACAGTATCATCTTTCTAGTTGTCCCACATCGGTGGGATGGCTTACATGGCGTACGGGCACTGTAGCGCCAAGTTCATTCCAGGGCGATTGGGACCCCGAATCGCGCCTCATACTGAACAAGGCGGTCATAAGGGCTGGGAGGGGTGCGATTTTGGCTTGAGACTCATTTGCGCGCGCTCTATCTGAACTGACGCAGTCAGCTCTGGAATAATATGGTCGACCGTGTTCGAGAGAAGGCTACAATTGAGCGTATGGCGGTACGTGATGAATGCAGTGTCGAGCAGTTCAAGGCCTCTATCTCGTCGAAAGTGTTGTTCAAGATACGAACACACACTCGCCGGAAATATAACTCAGGGAAGATGCAGAGTGTTATGAAAAAGACGAAGTGTTTTGAAAATCAGTGAGAACTAATGGTCATAAGTCCAGACTCGTGTAGTTGAGTGAAGATCAACGGAAGATTCGTGAAGTATCAACTGGGTGTGAAGGCGAGGTTGAAATAGCCACCTCAAGAATCTGGGGATCCGTTTCAGCTTGGAGAAAGACGGGTGGGGCCAGAGACCCACTTTGCGCAGTTAGCCGTTAGCTTCGGTGCATTACCTGTCCGATTATTCATCGTCCAGGGATCTTATAGATGAATGCACAGACCTGAATAGACTAGACACGCAAATCAGACGATCTGTATAGGGTAACTACTGTTGAACAAACCTCAATCTATGTGCCAAAATGATTCATTCGTACCATATGAGGCCCCGTAAGAGACGATCTCGGACACTTAGCATTGCGGGACGCACCGTACGACTGCTTGGGTCCTAGGATACTTTTAACGCTCCGGACGAATCGCTAGAGGTACGTATGTGTGACAATCATATGATTATACTCCTTGAAAGTACATGTGGACACTAGAGCAGCTGTTGTGGGGTCTGCTCTGCACCCAAACCTAAGTACACGATAAGGAAACGCATAATGGCATACTTGAATGTTTGCTTTTGATGTAATGAATTGAGGAAAAGGTTTTTTGAGACATCGACTACTATATCTCGCTGGAATACTGCCATTCTGTTCTGTGTAGTTGTCATTCACAGCATGTGGTACTGAGCCTTGGCTGCGTCTGTGTTTCTGATATACCCTGTCAAGACTTGCCTAGGGAACCCATAATCTTCCGGGTACATTCGAAAATAGCAAAAGGTTTTACACTTAGCAATTTACGCTACAGGGTCGACTGCATGGTGACGCAAAAGATTTCGTCTTGTATCACCGAGCCAAATCCCCGCGGGTTCTTGACTATAAGAAGCGCCAGACTTTTGCTATCTAGGGAGCACTCTCATCAACGTTTTGATCAACACCTCTATTCGCAGATATGACGAACCCCAAGCCCTCATTTGTTCCTATGTTGGAATCGCCATCCTTGGATATGACCACGATGTCGATGCCAATCATTACTACAGTATCACTTGGTGTTGTAGCTCTGATTTCGCTCGTCATTATCGCCTCCAACAAATCGAAAATCCCTCTCGCGAATCCCCCAGACCGCTTCAAGACAGCGTTTTCTCGTCAACTTGAATTCATAACACACGGGCTCGAGGTCGTGGAAAATGCCAGAAAGCGATACGGCAAGCAGCCTTACAGACTAATCACCAATGTTGGAGAGATGCTTGTCCTCCCGCCTTCGTACGCTCAAATGATCCGTAATGAGAAAGCTTTACACTTCGGCACAACTTTTGCACAAGTAAGGTACACAGACCTATTTGGCGGATAGTTTTATACTTACTCATGCTGTAGGATTTCCACGGCTATCTGACTGGCTTTGAACCTTTTGCTACCCTTGGCGATAAGAGGGATCTTGTACAGAAAGTAATCAAGAAACAACTCACTAAACAATTGAGTTCGTGGAGACTATATCAAGTAAAGCGCAGCACTAACTGTGCCGCAGATTTTACATCGAAGCCACTCTCTGATGAAACCTCTTTCGCCCTCAATGTCGTCTTTGGCGATTCTTCAGGTACGAGTAAAATCACCTACGCTATACACAGCTAACGATCTGCTAGAGTGGAAAGAGACTAATATCACCAACGACATACTCAATGTTGTGTCTCGCCTGTCATCAAAGATATTCCTTGGAGACAAACTTTGCCGTGATGAAAACTGGATCAGATTATCTAAAGAATACGTCGTCACTGCTGTCGAATCCACGAAAAGTTTTCTTTCATGGCCTAAGTACTTGCACTTCATGATCCCATGGATTTCAAAAGATGCCAAGCTAGTCATTCGGCAGCTCGATGGCATCCGCGCTATCCTTAAACCGATTTTGGAGGAGAGGAAGCTGATGAAGGCTGAAGCCAGGAAGATGGGTACGCCAGTTCCGGTCTTCGAAGACACACTGGAGTGGCTTCAGCAAGAGAGCCAGGGAGCTGCATATGACCCTGCTGCATATCAAATGGTTCTTACAGTCGCCGCCATCCACACGACTTCTGACTTGCTTTGTCAGGTTCTTATGCGTCTTGGAAACGAGCCGCATCTTATCGATGACTTGAGGGCGGAGATTGTATCAGTTCTCGGCGCTGAGGGGTTTTCCAAAGCTTCGATCGCTAATTTGAAGCTCATGGATAGTGCGCTCAAGGAAACACAGCGAATGAAGCCGTTACAGATGCGTAAGTGATGTTCAACCTTCAATCTTGTTGGAACCTTAGCATCTGGTTTACTGACTGTTGCAAACTAGTCGCCATGAAAAGAATTGCAGAGAAGAAGGTTGTTCTCTCCAACGGTCTTACTATCAACAAGGGCGATCGTCTTGCTGTGGATGCACACGCAATGCTTGATCCAGAGGTCTACCCAAATCCAGAAAAGTTCGATATTTATCGATACCTTCGGATGCGCGAAGACACTAGTAATTCTACAAAGGCGCTCCTTGTTACTACTAGCCCCGAAAACCTCACCTTTGGCCACGGAATTCACGCATGCCCTGGACGTTTCTTTGCTGCTCTGGAGGTAAAGATTGCGCTTTGCCACATTCTAACAAAGTACGACTGGGAGCTTCTACTGGGATCAAACTTGGAGCCGTTTGTCCAGACTGGGGACCAGACGTGCCTTGATCCTAGGAATATGGTGCGCTTTAGGCGTCGCAAAGAGGATATTGACTTTGATTCTCTATCCTACAAATAAGCGTTATATACTTGCAAGCATTAGGTATCGCTTTTTAGGGTCTGGGTACCGTTGGAAACATACAGTGTTCCGAAAACTTACCTTTATAGAAATGTTATACTTGGTTGTTCAATCGCATTGTGCTGTCCTGCATTGACATCACCACTCCTTCACTGTGATGCAGGTTGTTAAGATAGTCTCTCTGTAAAGACTGCGCTATCCCGATGACTTGCCTGTCGATTAAAAAGAAAACCTAGACCATCTCCAAGACATGTTGGTTTTTAAAGACTACCCGCACCGCAGAGACCAAGGCACACATGATGGAGCAGTCGCGACGGGAGCGCGGGAGTACGGGAAGGCGCGACGCTCAGTCCACAGAACCACGTGAGATGGACCAGGTAACGTGATCCGGCAGCTTCCGGTGTCCAGGCCTACAATGACATTATCGACATTCTGATCTCACGAGTACGTATTCAAGTCTTGGTATCTGCCAGCGGGCACGTATATTGCGTCATTTTAGCAGCCGGCTCTCCAATGCCCTTGCTTATATCGTATACGCTGAGATTGTTGGCCAATTCGACACGTCTTACCACGCACTGCGTATGTGCCTGCAGCCTGCTTCTGCTGACAGGTCGCCTCGCCGTCTATTTTCGGCGGTATTCAAATGCAATACCCATGCGGGGCGAACCTGGCGCCTGCATGACATCATCTCACAACGTGTGGTAATCAAAGGACGCCAACAAACTGCTTTTGCGAAAACCATGTCCACCATGAAACAAGATCCTGCAGCACCCCCATTGTTGACAACTCAAACAGGAATGGCATGTCTAGCGGGTCAGTGATGCAGGGACTGGTGCCCTGCTGTGTAAGTGTGGAACTTGCGAAGATGGGGCAGCAAGTCATCTGGTCGCATTGTCCTATCGGTTCGCAGTCGGCTGACCAGATTTGGGAGGGCAGCGCTGGGATGCGCAGATCTACCCGCACGGCGCAGAAGCGCACATGGCCAGACCTTCTAGACTGATGAGACGTATGTGATGGTGTTCGATCATGGCGTGGTTTCGCATCGCCATCGATACGCTTTCATTCGCACGGGCAAAGTATATCGAGTCAGTTGTCGATTAGCATTGTATTTGCTTTGGCCGCGGAACCTACTCGGCATCGGTCTGGGCCGTGCAGTTGTCCGGCGGAACTAAACAGATGAGTGAGGGGTATGGCGGAAGCGATGTTCCTTGAATGTCGATATGGAGCGAGGGATGTCAAGGCAAAAGACGGTATCAGGCGGCTGAGGTCAGATGGCAATTTGGGCGGTAACAGCGCTGGGCGGGGAGAATACAAAGAGAGGTTGAGGGGTATGCTTGAACCCCCTCCCCCACAGACACGATAACGACGATAAGACACCCTGGAATATTCTAAAGGATGACCTTGGACGAACCGGGAGATGGTGTGTGGACTGATTGCCCCGTGAGCTGCTGTGTGCGGAGTTGTGTGGGAGGTGTTCAGATGATTGAGGCGTCATGGTGTAGATGACCTACTAGCTATTATGTCCTGCTGAGCTCGGGGACTTTCACATGCAAAAAGGAGCGACATGAGCAATCGATAACACATGGGCGGGAACGTACCGCAGTTGGTGCTAACGATGCAGACATCGCCTGTCTACCCGCTGCGAGACATTGGCGTGCCCTGAGTGAACCTTCTAGTCGGCGCTGGTGCAATTGTGCAGCGCCTGCGCCAGTGGCGTTGGCACTACAGCCGCTTGAGAGAGAGGCCATGTCACAAGACCATGAACGGGCACCGCTATTCCACAGAACTCGGTGAGCAAGTCTTCGGTAACCGCCGCTGACGGAGAAGGGGGGCCAGATCCATGCAGAGACAGACCCAATCAGTGCGCCACTCGCCTTGAAAGGCAGTTGCAGTGAATTGGGTTTCTCTGGCAGGTCAAGCGCAGGGTCAGCTAGGATGTGGAGCATGCGGGATAGTCATGTTTGCATTATTGACGGCGGTCAGACTGCGCATAGCGTACGAGGCGAAGATGGAAGATGACGGAAGCGGTGACTGTTCGACCGGAAGCGATGTGTAGAGTGGTATGGGATTGGGCGCTGCTGTGACACGCTGGCTGGGAATTGGGCGCCCAATGGTAGGGCAACGGTGGGCAGTGGTATGCAATTCGGTACCAGACAGATGCAATGGCAAGAGGCCAGTCACAAAGCTCATCAATGGCAGCAGGAAACGTGTATAGTCTACTCATGACGAGACAATGCAAATGTCGGGGATGCATTGAGTCGGCCCCGACTCGTGCGGGCTAGCCGGGTTTGCATAGACGAAGCGACAAGTAATTGCTCAGCAACTGTGCAGCTACAGTGACTCAACTCTGACTGCGACGAGCCCATTGCTCGCTCCATGTCCGCACAAGCTCCGCCTCAGGCGTCGCCCTGCAATTGGCCGCTCTAATTGGAGCCCCCTTCGTCTTCCTTCTATTCACTTCTTGGCCGCCCGCATTCGTCAGCTGCCGGCCGCGCGCAACGGGCGCTCCTCATATGGATGATGCCTGGCCTGGGGGAGGAGGAGAGCCTGGCACGCGCCAACCGCACACCCTCTTTGTCTGGTTCGCTAGCACATGGGCCGCAGTGTCTCAAAGGCAGAGTCACACTGGCCTTGTTCGCAATCCTGTAGCCTGCTGAAACCCCGACGACCTTGGTTGGTGCTTCTTATAACGAGCCCGCCCACCCCGTCTGTTTCGGGACGACTAACCTCCCATCCAATTCAACTCGTCCTATCTCCGCACTGCCAGTTCGCAGCTAGGGTTACTAATTCATCACTGAACAAGCTGGTCTAAGCAGTCGGTCGGACCATTCTGCCGGGTTCCACGGTCACGTTTGCGCCTGCTCGCACCTGACGATATAACTGTGGCGAAGCCGTTTACTCAACCAAGGCTGCCTGCCACAGCTTCCACTCACATACCTCGTACCAATTGAAGCATCCCCCCCCTCAACCATTGTTCGCATTACCAACGCAGCATTTTCTTGCGGCTGCCTGGACGCAACCAAGTAGTCAAATACCGCTACCGCCCCCGACGTTGCGCTCTTACCAAGGACAAACTTCCCACACACCCACGCAATGGCAAACTCGCCCTACAAGACGCCCCCGAGCAATCGACTCACCGTTTCCTCGCTCCTCTCGCCCCCTGAGATGAAGCGATCAGAGTCGTTTGGCACATCAATTCCGCCTGCATTTATTCAATCGCCCTTTTCCTCGTTCAATTCAGGAGCTTCCAAGTCCGCCAACAGCCCCGACATGACCCTCCAGGCAGCAGCCGCGCACCGCATCGCCTACGCCTCTCCGCCAATCTCGCCATACGACACACAGGCACAAAAGGAGAACATGGA
This sequence comes from Alternaria alternata, assembly GCF_001642055.1. Classification (NCBI taxonomy): domain Eukaryota; kingdom Fungi; phylum Ascomycota; class Dothideomycetes; order Pleosporales; family Pleosporaceae; genus Alternaria; species Alternaria alternata. The sequence goes on along the minus strand of NW_017306223.1, from coordinate 222,046 downwards.
GAGCGCCGACGAACAATGCACGCGGGACCCCCAGCTGTTCGCTCCGGTCGATGCAGCGGCTCCCATTGCTGATATGCCGCTGTTCCCCGAGGAGTCATCCGAGTCAGCCTCGCAAGAGGCCATCACCGCACACATGAACTCCAAGGATTACGCACAGCTAGAGAGCAAGCCGAGTCGCGCAGACTACGAATTGACCGCCACATTCGTCTCCAATGTCTTCGCCTTGGCCAAGAAGGATCCGAAAGCGTGGTGGGCTCAGGAGCGACGCTTCGACAGCTACTACGGCAAGCCATCCGGCGTGCAAAAACGCTCACCCTTGAAGAAGCTTGCACCTGCCCCATCGTCGCGGCCTCGCCAGCCCAAGGTTGCTGTTCCCCGGCTGCCTCCTCGCACTCCTCGCGCCGCACCCAAGGCCAAGCGCACGCCTCTCACACAAATCCACGACTCTTTCGACACGACCATGACCACCAACACCACCTCACCAAAGTCAGCCTCTCCTAAGCCTTCCCGACCAGCCACCAATCGCGACGACTCCGACTACAACGCGATTCCAGATTATTCGCCACCACTTGATACGCTGCCCAAGGGCAACACCAAGATCCTCAAGGCTGAGTGGAAAGGGCAAGCACTGTCACTGGCCGACGATCCCGATCGTGATCTTCTGCACGAGGCTGAGTTGAACCTCGCTGGCACGCTCCGCCTCAACTGCGCCACGTATCTTACGAGCAAGCGACGCATCTTCCAGGCTCGCATCGAGGCACTCAAGATTGGCAAGGAGTTCCGCAAGACGGATGCGCAGCAGGCGTGCAAGATTGACGTCAACAAAGCTAGTAAGTTGTGGCAGTCGTATGATCGTGTGGGCTGGTTCAATCCGGAGTACTTTCGCCAGTATCTCTGAACGATTCGCATCGCAAACATGGGATAAAGCATACGGCACCCCTTTTCTTTATTCTTTTTTTTTTAACGTTTTCCTTTGGTTACGATGCATCAATTTGTTCATCGCATCTCGCGGCTCAATGTTCGAGTCCGCTTTTCTTGGATAAGACTGATATGAACAACACGGAGGGGACTCAGGGTTGTCTTCCTCTGGCATGATTTACGATGGGCGTTATGGATATCACTGTTGGCATGGATAGGTGTTTGGGACTGGGCACTGCTCTCCCACGGCGTTTTTGGGCTTCTCTACTATTACTTTGGTTTTATTCCACGGCATGCGATACCCCTCAGCTCACACCCGTTGTCGCCGCAAATGCAGGCTTTGTTATGAATTGGTAGCGATAGATCAGAATACAATCATGTTAGCATCATGAAGATGAACATGCGCCGTGCATTGAAAGTGATTACTGCAATCTCTGCGTGGAAAAGCCAATTGGGCAGAGTAGTGCGCATTTGCTCTAGGTGTGTAATGACGACGAGTCCGTGATATGTCCGTGAGAGCGGTTCAAGTTCAGGGTCCCCGGAAGCGGGGACGTGTAAGCTCCGCAGGCGTGCAGGCGTGGCGCGGCCGCTCGCTCTGTCACTAATTTGGGACAACGGCTTGGCCGACCTCAAACCCGCGCGTTCTCACCAACTCTCTCCGGTGACGACCGTACAATCACTCCCTCCACCAGTCGACCGCCGAGTCGCGCGGATACACCACCATGTCGCGAACAGACCAGGTCGAGCATACCGACTCGATAAGCAGTCAGGACCCTAACCGCGAAGAGCCGAAGAAGACGAAGAGCAGGAGGCCGCCGAGTAAGAACAGTCCTGTGCGCGCACACATGTGCGCATAGTATGCCGGAGGAGGATGTGCTGACGAGGGCAATAGATACTGCGTTCAGGCAGCAGCGTTTGAAAGCATGGCAGTAGGTGCAAGGCACGGAGACGCATTACCGTCACGACTGACCGCGCAACAGGCCCATCTTAACGCCGAAGACCGTCCTTCCTCTCTTCTTCATCGTCGGAGTAATCTTTGCGCCCATCGGTGGGCTGCTGTTGTATGCTAGTGCGCAGGTACGAAGAGCCAAACGGTATGCGTGAACACAAGGGCGTCGATGCTGACAACCTTTCCCCCCTCCAGGTCCAGGAGATCTCAATCGACTACACAAACTGCAACACCACCGCGCCCCGCCAAGACTCGACCAACTTCGACCCCACGGCCGAAAACCAGCTCGAATCCATTCCGTCCGGCCGAGTCTCCTCGACGTTCAAATCGAATGCCGACCCAGCGGCCATGTGGGGATGGGGACGCGAGAACTACACGTTTGAGTCTGGCGTCTCGCTCGAAACAAACGTGTGCATCCTGAGCTTCACTATCCCGGAAGCCATCAAGCCGCCCATTCTCTTCTACTACCGCCTCACAAACTTTTACCAGAACCATCGCCGATACGTCAAAAGTGTTGATATCGACCAGCTTAAAGGCGACGTCCGTAGCGCGAGCGATCTCAGCTCAGGCGACTGCTCCCCACTCGATAACGACCCGGAAACAGGCTTGCCATACTATCCTTGCGGCCTCATTGCAAACTCCATGTTCAACGACACTTTTTCCAACCTGACGCTCGCCAATCCCGCGGGTGGATCTGATTCTGCTAGTGGTCAGAACTACACCATGACGGTTGAAGGGACGAGTTGGTCGCACGAAGGGGATTTGTATGGCAAGACGAAATATAAGCCCGAGGATGTGGTGCCGCCGCCGAATTGGCAAGCACAGTATCCGAATGGGAGGTATAATGGGTCCTTGCCGGATTTGCACACGTGGGAGCAGTTTCAGGTTTGGATGCGGACGGCGGGGTTGCCGACGTTTAGTAAGTTGTATCAGAGGAATGATCATGATGAGTTGAGTGCGGGGACGTATCGGTTGAAGATTTATGATCGTAAGTTTTTGGATCTTACTTATTCCTCTCTTTTTTCCTTCCTTCCTTCCTTCCTTCCTTTCTTCCTTCCTTTGTTTCTTTCAAAGACAAGACACTAATGTTATGTGTGTATAGGCTTCCCCGTCGACAAGTACAGCGGTACCAAATCTATCCTCATCTCTACGCGCACCGTCATGGGCGGCAAGAACCCGTTCCTCGGTATCGCATACCTTGTCGTGGGCGGTATTTGCATCTTATTGGGAGCGGTATTCCTGGCTACGCATCTCATTAAGCCGAGGAAACTTGGTGATCACACGTACCTTACCTGGAACAACGATCAGCCTAGCACTGCTACTACGACGGGTAGGCAGGGTGGTGCGTAGACGGCATGCTGATGCTGGATGCTTCACGCTGTGGATCATTGCAGGATCTTAGTGTTCTTTTTTTATACATTGGTGATTCAATTGGTATCGTATTGTACGCATATCATAAGCTTTCTGGGGCGGGTTTGGAGTTGGGGTGTTTTATGAGCGCGAGGACTAGAGTATAGTCTGTTCTCCATGGATATTATGCAATTCTATCATATCATATTAGATGCCTATAAGAAGTTCCTAATGTGAGTTTTTCAATAACGCAGAGCATGCGGCAATTTTGCCTCCACCGACGTCAAAGTGGGAAACACAACACTCTGAGTCTCTACTGAGAAGCTACTCTTATCGTGACCCATTTGCATTATCCTTTATACGTTGCTTAGGATTGGGGTAGTCGTGATCGGATCGTGGAAGGCTGAGCATATACGGTGATCGCACAAGGCCCCTTTAAGATGTTTTGCTGACCATATTGGACAGCCTACTCGTGCTAAAAGTGCATTGCTTGAGGTGTTCTAACTTGGCGAAGAAACTTTGTAAAGTTGCCAATGCGCTTCGAGATGTTATTGCAGGAAAACTGCATGATGTGCACCAGCACGAATCAGGACGCTCTGCACAATGATGCGTTGTCAGCTCTGGCCGCATAGCCTCAAGTTGTGGCACATGCAGGCTGCGCCTTGTGCCTTAGGCGCGGAAGATGCAGCCTGCCTTAACAATCACTTCTCAACAGCCAGTCTTCCCCAACTCTGTCTCGTAGCATCTACAGACCGAAATTCCTTTCTTGAAACTTATCAGGCTAGTTTCAACACTCATCCTAAGCCCAATAGCCGAGATAACCACGCTCTACAGAAGCGACTCACCATGCGCAACTGATCTCAAAGAACCTGCTTCGAAGCTCCAAATATTCTCGCTATCGTACGATCAAACGAACATACACACGTATCAATGCGGCTCCTTCACATCACAAGCGATGGAAGGCTCGATTTCACGAAGGACTTCATCCGTATCAAGGATGCTCCGCCATATGCAATTTTATCGCATACTTGGGGGGAGGAAGAAGTGCTCTTCGAAGATCTGAAGAATCTTGATGATTTCAAAAACATACCTTTACAGGAAAAAGAGGGATGGAAAAAGATACACTTTTGCGTACAGCAGGCAAAGCGTGACAAATTGGAATATTTCTGGATAGATACCTGTTGCATCGACAAGGCAAACTTTACGGAACTCTCGGAAGCGATCAACTCAATGTTTCGATGGTATCAAAATGCAGAAAGATGCTATGTCTTTCTTGCAGACGTCAAGGCAAACTCTGTCGACATAGATAGAGGTTCATCTCTAAGATGCAAGGCAGCTTTTACAGCCAGTAGGTGGTTCAAAAGAGGTTGGACGCTTCAAGAGCTTCTAGCCCCACATTCCGTTGAATTCTTCTCCAGAGACGAAGTACGTCTGGGTGACAAAGAGTCTCTTAAGCAGATAATACACGAGACTACAAGAATACCTATCAAGGCTCTGTCAGGGAGCGATCTATCCGACTTCCACTTTACTCAGCGGATCTCTTGGATGGAACATCGCAAGACGACAAAGGAAGAAGACGGAGCCTACTGCCTGTTAGGCATTCTTGGATGCAATCTCCCACTGATCTATGGCGAAGGTGAAAAAGGGGCACAGAAGCGGCTGTTGAAAGAGGCGAGCGAAGCTTTCGAGGACGGCAAGAGCGCCTCCGCAATCGAACTCAAGAAGCTCACCAGGATATGTAGCTGGCTTTTGGCACCTGATCCGTCCGAAAACTACCACAAAGCGCTCAAGCTGCGACAGGCTGACACTGGGCTTTGGCTGCTAGAAAGCGCGAAGTTGAAAATTTGGAAGGAGAGCGCAGCGTCATGGCTATGGCTACATGGTATTCCAGGATGCGGAAAAACCATCCTAAGCTCTACGATCATCGAGCACCTGCTACAGTACTGCCAAGATAAGTCTCATTGCGTGACAACGTACTTTTACTTTGACTTCAACGATGCGGAGAAGCGAGATCCGGTACTCATGCTCCGCTCATTGTTACGCCAGCTCCTTCAGCGTTTGAACAGCTTACCGAAAAGCGTTGACGCGTTGTATACGTTCTGTGGAGATGGACAGCAACCACCAACACTGCATGCACTTTTGGACGTAGCGCGGAAGGTGATACGACAATTCACGCATGTTTATATCGTCCTGGATGCGCTCGACGAGTGTGCACAACGCCCAGAATTGATGGACATACTTGAAACAGTGGCTCGGTGGGAGCTTGGAAATGTGCATGTGCTATTGGCGAGTCGAAAAGAGCGGGATATCGAGATGCACTTGGAGAACTACGTCGAAGAGAATGACACCATATGCCTCCAAAGGGATATAGTAGACAGAGACATATTACGATACGTCAAGCAAAGGCTGCATGACGATAGAAGCCTAGCAAAATGGGGCAAGGATGCCAATATCAACCAAGAGATCGAAGCAGCACTAATGAGTGGAGCTCATGGAATGTATGTCTATGCGCCCAGTCTTCTTGAATCTACAACTGACAGGAGTGTAGGTTTCGATGGGCCGTATGTCAGCTTGACACGTTGGTAAAATGCCGCAATCTAGCGATGCTGCGCAAGTCACTCGCCACCCTACCACAAACACTGGACCAGACATACGACCGTATTCTTACCGCAATAAGAGAAGACGACTGCGTCTATGCGATACGTATCCTACAGTGGTTAACCTTCTCTGCGAGACCGCTTTTTATCGAAGAAGTTGCCGAAGTCGTCGCTATCGATATTGCACGCGAACCAGCGTTCGACCGTGACGAAGTCCTGATAGACCCACAAGACGCACTTGACATCTGTTCTAGTCTGGTAAAGGTCGTAAATACATCTGGTCGACGGATTATCACTCTCGCGCACTACTCAGTTCAAGAATACCTTGTGTCAGACAGAATCAAGCAAGGGCCGGCGAAACAGTACAGCATGAACAGAGTTGAATGCTCAAGAGCAATAACGAAAGGTTGTTTAGCATACTTGAATCATTTTCGGCAAGCGATCTCTAAAGAGCTTCTGGAGGTTTCTGCGCTCGCGGAGTACTCCGCGGAGTTTTGGGATGTCCACTTACAAGAGACAGGAGACGGAATGGAAGAGATGAGTCAGCTGGCAGTAAGCTTATTGTTGGCGGACACTCCTGCATATCTCACCTGGATACGATTATACGATCACGACGATACTGCACGAGGTGTGAACCTTAGCCAAGTGGAGGGAAGCACAGCTGCACCCCTTTATTACGCAGCACTAAGAGGCTCGAGTACAATTACAAAAATCCTGCTAGATCATGGCGCCGATGTCAACGCCCGTGGAGGGTACTTAGGTACTGCACTACAAGCAGCTTTGGTTAATGGCCACGAGGCCGTAGTGAAGCTCCTGATTGATGCAGGCGCCCATATCGTCGTCCCCGGTGGACGCACCGGCAGACAATGGCGTCGTTCCCAACGACACAGCAGGGCCGGTGGTAACTATCACGACTCCCCTGGTCAGCCGACAGTCCTCCGTTGGATGCGATGACGTGTGCATGTGTCTCCAGTGTCCTCCTGCATATCAGAAACCTACTCGGAGTCTGGCCAGTACCACGAAGTCCTTCCGGACGCGGTTCGTCTTTGAATGCATGTGTGCCGCCGACAGCGTAGCGTCCGATGATGATCAGAACCTTCGTTGGCAGCTTCAACAGCGATGCTCCATTTGGTGTACTCTCTCCTACCCCAGCCTACTACAGTGATGTAGTCTAAGAGTTATAGTATAGACATAAAGAGTCCAAAATCATACAACGCTTTTGATCTCTACAGAGTCTTCATTCAGAAATTGATGTAGGCCTTGCGGTAGGGCACAGTTCTTAGAGTATATTCTACTTTTCCCTACTACAATAATGTATGTTAAGATTTATAGTATAGATTTAAATAATTTAGAAGCTTACAATGCTTTGAATCTATATAAGGTTTTGTATTAGAAGTCAATGTACGCTTCAAGGTAAGGCACAGTGTCTGTGTACCTGTTTCTGTCACCACACTATCGTTTCTCGCCAGCTAGCGTTCTAATTGCCGACAAGAGCGCCTTAGGTTTGTACTGACTCAACCTCCGGTATTGACTCAGCCATGGCATATATACTAAACCGGTACGCTTACTTGGCAACGACGACAACATCCTATGCCCCGTGATGCTCATCCTTATCAATGCTCTCCGCCATAGCAACGTCAAAGGCGGCAACACAATCGCAGATTTCCTCGCCCATGCTGCCACTCATCCACTGCAGCGAATCGAATGGGTCAATCCAGTCCTGCCCGTGATATCCCACGTCACCGTTGCTCATACCGTGTCCAGGGACAAGCCGATGAAAACGTCTTCTGCGAGTATGATCTTCAAACTAACAACGACCATAGTCGATTCTAACGTGTTCATTCGATCGCATGATCTATGTTATGGTACTACTGAAGATCTCCTTAACATCGTACGCGATCAACATATGAGACTATCAGATATTAGTGAAGAACTTAACCACAATGGCGCATCCGCAAATGGAAAGCTCACAAAGCGGTATACGGAAAACCACTCGACACAAGATACGTGGCAAGAGCGCGTCAATTTGCACGAGAGTCTGGAAGCTTACAATACTTTCAGTATATATAAGGTCTCGTCTTGAAAATTCATGTAGGCTTCAAGGTGAGTCATAATGTCTCTGAACTTGTGTTATCTTCCTCTTGTATGCGGTGCCAGAAATAGTCCCACACCTGTCTGGATGTGTTGAAACGGCAGCTAGCGTCGGCCACATCGGTGGTACTAAGGGACGACCCCAATGTTGAATAGGTCATGGTCAGTTCGGCGGGAAGAGCTAGACTGTTAGCTATGCGAGACAGGAGCGCTCTAGTGGGATCACTCTACCGGGGTGCAGAAGTATTTGATAAGACGAGACCGCTTGAACTTGCAGCAATTATCATTCTGTCGGATGAGGGTTTCAATGTATGTATTAGGTCTAATGAGCTGACTAAGATGGGAAACACCCGCTATATACCTCGGCGTTTGGCTTACGATACCTGCAACTGACAATATCCCTCCCTTGTCACCACTCTACCGAAAGGTCCGGTGCTCTGATCTAGTCGTGATCAGACCAAGAGCTTCTAGCACTGGTTCGTACTGCTCGAATGACTTGCGCTTGATGGAAGTGAGCCGGTAGACATGGCCTCGCTTGTGGAGTTAGATGAACATCTCTTGCAACGGGTGATTGCTCGGGATGGTGTTTGTCGGGTTCTTAAACTTATCGAGTGGTCCAAAGCACTGTATGGACACCTTTGCGCGAGTTGTAGCAACGACGGTACGGGGTAATTTCCAGAGATGACCAAGAGCACCGGCCATATATACGCCGGCATGAGCCATCCTCGACAGTGATATGACGCCAGCGAAGTCATGTCGACACTGACCGAGTTCCTGTCCTTGCCCATGAACGAGTCGATAGTCACGATATCGATGTCGGCAAGGCGTTGGGCCAACACTGGCTGTCGTCGTGGCGGGGCTTGTGCAACAGCGCCCTCGCGCTCCCGCCGGAGTACCTCAACCTGCGCGGTGTACGGTGTGATAATGATGGATGCTTGCCTTCAATGTGGGCCATGCGGTCGACAGCATCCTTCAGCACTGCGCAAGCAGTCCCTAGTGAGTATGACGAGTCAGTCACGCCTTAAACTGTAGTGGCATCCAGTCTCAAACACATATCGGGCGGATGCAGTAAACTTGGGAAGTTCAGATGTCGGCTTGATGCCGGAGTCGCACATCTGCGGGTTGTTCAGGTTCTTGTAGATGACCGACATGGGATCATACTCCGTGAGCTCTTTCCATGCTTCAACAATAGATTCGACTTCTGAGTCTACGCCGGAGCTACGAATGAGCATGAAAATGTATGGTGAGTTCTGCATAGCGATGCGCAAGTCATCGCACAACTCGGGCATCTGCGTACGATGGGTGAGAACATTGCTCGTGCATGGAAGCTCGTTGTGTCGGAAGCAGATGAGGAAGAGCTTGGCTCCAGACCTGAGGCTACCATACAGATTCTTGAAATAATCCTGTTCTGTGGCCTGTGGAAACAACTTGCGCAGGGTCGATTCCCAAGTGCGGTCGGAGACGTCAAGGACTTTGTGCGATGGTTTGTATACGTCCAAATCCCAGGCTTCGGCACCGTCATCAGAGAGCTTTGGAACGCGAGCGTTTCGGTGAATCTCCATCATGTAATCTTCCCATTCGTTTTTAGGAGGGAGCTGGTTGGTCGATCCGATGAACATGCGAAGCTGAGCATGCCAGTAGTGGGTGAAGTATCCCGCAATCTCGGCGTCGTTTGCTCGGCCAGCCTCTTCCAAGAACACTGCATGCGTCTGACGGACAACGTTGAATGAGATCTCTGTAGCCACTGACGACGTAGTGCACATTACGGCTGGGAGACAAGAGCAGAACGCTCGGCATGATATTCGCCACATTTGCTGCTGCCTTCTCCAGCAGAGCATAGTGTCCGGTCTTTGCTGCAGACTTGACAGCACGCTTGATGTCATTGTCCATCACGTCTCCGTTCATCAAGAGTTGTTCACGAGCACGGAGGATCGGGGTCAACTTGTCCTCGAGGTCTGTAAGCTCGCCGCTCGTGAACGTTGCGAGCACTTCTGGAGAGCGTGGAAAATCTGGGTTGTTGGCGAGCTCTAGGATATAATTCGCAGCAGACCCGTCAACTTCTTTCATGCGACGGTTGCAGAGTGAAGTATCGCTAGTGCCGCGGTAGTGAGTCAGATAGGCTCCCAAGAGACTAACAGGTAAGCCGTCGGTCACCTCGATGTTTGGATTGTAGTAATAGGGCAATTCCTTCTCATCCCGATCGAAGAATAGGCGTGACATAGCGACAACGGCATCGATCTCTGAACTTGAAGAGTGGATGCGGAGGACGAGTTTGGGAGGCATCTTCATCTCGTTCATCAACTTGGGGGTGACAGTACTAAGGACACGGTACACCTCGTCGACCGTATCGTTCTGGATACCGCAGAATGTGATGCGGCCTGGCTGTTTGGTATAGGTCTCTGGGCTGTCTTCCTCTGGCTTTGGAGGCGCGGGATTGTCTTTTGGGTACGAAGGCTTTGCCTCAGGTTCGACTTCAATACATGCCTCCTTCGCAGCTCGCATGGCTGCTTTCTTGATCCTGTATTCCTTGTATGCTACTGCGATAGTGAGAGCCAAGTAAGACTTCCCTGATCCTGAGGACCCAATCACACATGCAGTGTTCTCGTAGAGACCGTTGTCTTCCATCTCAAGGAAGGCGCTCAACTGGTAATCGCGGAGGTATGTCACAAGGATCTGTCGAGCTTGAGTCCACTGGCCTGCGTCGATGTTCTTGAACAACTCGGAGCGCTTGAGTTGTGTAAAGTTGTTCATCAACAACAGCTCGGTCCCTGCCTTGAGCGCTGCTGCCTTGGCGGGGTATGTATCTCGAAGTTTGTGGGGGACCTTAAGCTTGGAGAAGTTGTTCATCAGCCGCTTACACCCCTTCTCGTCATTGTTGGTGTAGATGACGACCGATTTCTTCGAGTTGTTGCGTGACCAATTACGAAGGACCGATGAGTGCTCCATGGTCGTGAAGTCTTTGACTGTCAAGACCGAGTGCTCTTCACTATCCAACGGCAGGACTGTGCCCTTGTCATGAGGACGTTTGACGGTTACATTGAGCTGTCCAATCGAAGTTGCATCGACGGCTTCAGTAATATTCCCTTTCCACGCAGTTTTCAAATCGATTCCATTTGGATCGAAGTTTATAATGATTGAATCTCCGACTACCAATGCGGGCGACCTTGGATTCTTGTCGACAGAAAGCTGGAGATGATACGCCATCCAAAGTTTGGCTTTCTTGCTGTAAGTCCCCGGGACTGGTACGACGGCGACACGACCAGTGTACGTATGTTTGCCCATAGAAGCGCGCTGCTCAAGAAGGGTACCGAGGCCGACTGATCGCTCGTACTCTTCGAAAGTCTCAAACGCATATCGGCATCCTCGAAAGCGAAGTGTGGGGTAGGAGTCAAGGAGTAGATCGCTGCGAGTTTCGAATTTGTAGGCTGGAGATGTCGGCTTGATGGCAGAGTCGCACATCTGCCGGTTGCTCGGGTCCCTGTAGATGGCCGACAAGTGATCATACTCCGAGTACTGTGGAACCTATGGGCATACAAAGTCAGCGTGAGTCCTACATGCATTTCAAACAGCCGTGACTTACCTTGTACCGTGAGTATGTATTCGTGATGAGTGGTTGTGGTGTGGAGGAAGTGGTAGAATAGATAGAGAAACGGCAGCTTGTGACAGCGGCGATTTGAAGAGAAGTTTGTGACATTAAGAAGGACAGAGAGTAAGAGCTTGACCTTCTCGTAAGGACATGGCCCTATAGGTGAGTGACTGCCAAGACCGTACTAGTCCTAGTTGTCGAGGTGATTGCGAGGGCGCAAGAAAGCTTGTCGTGAAGGTGAAGGTGAAGGTGAAGGTGAGTTCGGCAATTAGAATGCTAGCTAGCGAGAAATGACAATCCGATGACCAGAGGCATTAGTCTGGTCTTGCTAATCATCCTGGTTCTTACGGTTCTGCGGAAATCGACCGTTGAGCCCGACCACACTGCTGTTAATCTCCTCATAGATCTGGCTGTCGGAAAGCGATTCCTTTCAGCTTGCTGCATACATCGGTCTACGTACTTGATACTAAACAATAAAAGGGAAGGCAAGTACCTCCCGGGTATTGTACAACACAATATCTATTGGCGACAGCAGGCAATGTCTCCTCGAGCTTTGACTATCCTGGCGGGCTGTGCCCGCCTACAATAGCCAGCATCGCAGGACCCTGGTTCTCCTGAAGTAATAGCAGTGTAACAAAAATCGATTTAGCGATGATTGATTTGAACGACCGCTACACGAGGTTAGAATCGATTTCTCAGGATAAGTGTGATGGCTCTTTCTCCAGATCGAGGGATCAGTTTCTAATTCTTTCCAGTCACATCACCAGCCCAGGAGACGTTCCACGCTTATCTCCATTGAGGAGCAAACCGATCTCAGATTAGCGTCCGAGCTTGGGGATGCACCGAGCTGGAAGCGAATCCCATTGTTTCCTTCGTGTCACACGTTCTCAGGTCATACCCGATCAGGCTATATTATAGCAAGCGCGCGCCAAGCACGTAAGAAAAAGACTAATAGAATCCGATAACATTCACCATTAACGACACCGACCTTTCACAGCAAGGCCTGAGTCCAGAGCCCTCAGTGCCAGCATCGCATCTTTTAAACATAACTAACCAAGTGTAGCAACCATACATATGGTCTTAGACTTCTAGATCCTTAGTATACCCCGGTGAAGTGGGTTATCACACTCTCTCCTTCTCTGCCTCCTCCAACTCCACAGTCCACAAGTGATATTTTGACCTCGCCCTAATCCACGGCCCATACCGAAAGAACAACCACGGCACAGGCGCCATTGCCAGAGCAACAAACCCCAATATACTACTGGCCCACGGCGTCCCTATTTCAATGTACATCTGCCGCGCAAACAGCGGAAACCCAGCCGTGAAAAGTGACCTCATAACGGCATTAGCAGCCAGCGCGCTCGCAGAAAACCGTCCATAACAATCCGTCAGATACGCATTCGTCCCCAGAAACAGGGCCACGAAACCAGTGCCAAAAGGCACACCGGCGAGAATACAAACTATCCAGTGAGTGGGTGGGTTTGCCGTCCAACCGAACCAGAATAGAGCGATGGGGATAAACCACGCGATGATGACGAGATGAGGAAGTCGAGCTTCCGGTTTCGGCCCACCGAGTTTCTTACACCAAATTCCGTGGAGGACATTTATCCACGGCGACGCGGCCGTTGCGATAGCCATACCTGATCCAATGCCCAGGAGGGACAGATTGGATATGCCTTCACTCCAGTGACGTGTTTGTCGGAAGACAACGGGGTAGGCGGTGAAATCGAGGTACAATATACCCCAGACGAACGCTGAATACAGACCTAGCACCAACAATATAGGTTCCGTGAAGAGCATAAGCCACGGCCGCGTCAGGTTTGTCGCGTACTGTTCTCTAAACGAGCGTCGTGGGGATCCGACGCCATGTTTGCGCCTCTTCCTCTGCAGCAAAACAGGTGCATATGTCTCCGGTAGCAGGAAAACCATGGCCACGTAAACGATTCCAGACACGATGCTCACAATCCAATACAGCCACCTCCACTCCAGGTACTGAGCAATGAAACCCCCAGCAATAGGTCCCAACACCGGCCCCACGCTACTCCCCATGGTAAACAAAGCAAACGGCACACTCCTCTCCTCTTGTGACCAAACATCCGCCAGACAACCCCCACTATTCGTCACAACCGGACTGCCGAAGAATCCACTCAGAAACCTCATCACAAGCAGCATGACCAGGTTGCTACCGACCGCGCACCCAACATTGAATACGACGAACAACCCCATGGTGATTCGGAATACAAGCTGCCGTCCCAGCGTTTCAGACAGCGGCGCAAAGAGCATTGGACCCGAGGCGAAGCCGAGGAGGAACATGGTTATGCCGAGAGTCGCTAGTGTGGGCGTGCAGGTGAACGTGGTGGTTATGCTGGGGATGGCGGCGGTATGGATGCTCGAGGTAAGGGTCACGCAGGTAGTCATGAGAACGATGATGAGGGTTGAGGACCATTTGAGAGGAGTGGACCATGTGGTGGGATCTTCGGAGGGGAGAAGTTTGACTTGTGGTTGGTGTTGGATCGCCGCTGCTTTTTCAACATCGGCTCCATGATTGGTTGGGGGAGATGTGGAGGGCTGGAGGTCTTGGATGGGCAGAGGCACTTGGTACATGTTGCGGTGGAGAGAAGTCAAGATGAAGAAGTAGGTGTTGTGAACTTGGGACTGCGACGCAAGGTCTGTTCCATTCTTTCCTTCTTATCGAAGACTTTGTAGAAAGGTAAGGCTGAGATATTGTAGACATGTCCTACACCAACAGGCTTCGTTTTTGCATAGTTGTTTGACCTAGTCCTCTCGGAGACATATCTCTGTCTAGACTTTCCGGATGGTGAAGCACTGCGGTGCCTGATTGGTTGCCACGAGACTGGCAAGGCAGCAAGGTTTGCCGAAACCGTACATATCTTGGATACATTCGATGGATAATCTGCGGGGCTTCGGATCTCGCTGAGAAAGTTCTACGTCGAGTCATATGTTCTGCAAGTCATACTCGCCCTGGCGTTGATCATAAGGCGTAGAGACACAAAGCATACACAAAATACAGGTCAAGAGACGGGTCGAGCATCCGCGTCATCTTGGCAACGCCCTTTCGACAGAGGCGTTTGTGTAGCGTTGCGGCACTCTCATTGGCGGAAGAATCGCCAACTCACAGAGAAGAGACGACTGCGGTAGTGTAACCGAGCGAGAATGTCGCCGCTCTCCCATTCCCCACACCCTGTACAGCGCGCGGGCACTTGCTCATCTCCCGCCGTCACATGCACGCTGAATTAGTAACAACAGTAGAGTCAATGAGCTAACTTGTGGTTGAAACACATGATATTGGGAGAAGACTAGACGGGTAAACATCTACCCAAAGCAGCTGTCCGTAGACAAAAAAGCTGCCAACTCCAAACACCATGCCATAGAAGAAAAAAGATACCCCCTAATCCTGTAGCTGGAGGATATCTCAAGAGCGATAGGCCTGCTACCCATATCACCCATGATGACACCACACGCCTCGTCCCGAAAAGGAACAAGGCAAACCCATATCAAAATAGATGCAGCGCCGACTCCCCCAATCACCGTCCCATACCCTATTGAATCCTCCGGCAGGTGCGCGTATTCGTAGCTCAAGCAGACCTATACACCGTAAGTACTCCATCCCCT
The DNA here is from genome assembly GCF_001642055.1 of Alternaria alternata. Classification (NCBI taxonomy): domain Eukaryota; kingdom Fungi; phylum Ascomycota; class Dothideomycetes; order Pleosporales; family Pleosporaceae; genus Alternaria; species Alternaria alternata. The sequence goes on along the minus strand of NW_017306223.1, from coordinate 206,922 downwards.
CAAAAGACATCAACACTTTCTTCACACGTCTACACTCCTCCATTCAGTCTCAAGGGGGGTGAAACTTACCGATTACCAGCCCCCCTCCTCCCCGGGAGCGGTGGTGGCACAAGTGGATTCCCATACGCATCTGTCCCCAGCTGCGCCCTGCAATCAGGACAATACCATTTCGCGCGGCGGGAAGGTATGTCGTCTTCTGTCATGTTCATACAGGGGAGGTGAAACCACTCTTTATCGCACTGTGGGATCGTTAGCCAATGTCCACCATCTACCATCTACTTCGCCCTCGCTGCTGTCATAAAAGTGGTAGGGATATAAAACTTACGTTGTTGTCACAACTGATCATCTGCCCGTAAGACACATCATCACAGATACAATACCGTGGCTCATCCGGATCAATCTCATCCGCCGCCTCCACCTCTTCGGAAGCCTCTGCCCTTCCCTCCGTACGTCTGTTGGTCTTCTTTTTATTCTTACTCCCTTGTGCACGCTTGACGTTCGTGACAGTCTTTTGACCATCCTCCGCAACAGTAACTTCGCCTTTCGGAGGCGGTTTCCTTCGCGAACTAGTGCGTGTTGTGGGTATGGCTGATTGTTGTTGTTGCTGTTGTGATTGTTGCTGTTGGGCAGAGGGGAGAACTGCAGGTGGTACTGCTGTACAGGTAGACGCGGGTTGGCTAAAGACACTATGACGACGAGTTTCTCGTGTTATCCTACCTTCTTCGCTGCCAGGCTTGGGCTCTTCGCTTTGCGCTTTGGGCGTCGGCACGTGACCGCGTGCGGATCTTGGACGTAGAGTTGGCGCTGCAGGTGTTTCTGGAGCGGGTTCAGGTACTGGTGTTGGTGTCTTTGAGAATTTTGCGGGGGGAAGAGAAGCCACAGACGGAGTGGGTGCTTTTGGTACGACGGACCCACGTGTTGACCTTGTCGAAACTGTAGCTGGTGCTGTTGAGACTGCGGCTGGAACTGGACTGGGTGCTCGGGCTGGTGCTGGCGATTGCAAAGCTTCTGACATAGTGGGGGATTCTTCGGGCGCTAGTGGTGAAGTTGTGATGGGTGTGAGCTCTGGGCTCTGCTCTTTTGGTACAACTCTGTTAACTTTCGGTGTGCTTGGACCTGCCGGGGCGAGGGGCACTTGTACAGGGTTTCCATTTGTCGATGGCTTCAGAGAGTCTGGGAGGGGCACAGGCGTGTTAGTTGCCGGTGAAGCTACGACAGAGGCAGGGATATCTCGAGGGGTGGAGGCGGTAGAGGCGGGAGTTGGTATTGGGGAGGAGATAGTGTTGGTCGCTGGCGCAATGAGCTGCAATCGTGTGCGCTTGGGCTCTGGAGGCCTTGATGAACTGTCTTGAGTGGCTACGGACGCTTCTCTCGTGGCTTCGGTGGCGCCGTCGGTGGTGGGTGCGGGTGACGTATCGCGCTTGCGTTTGTTGGAAGGATTAACGACAGTTTTCTTCTTTTGGCTTGCGGGCGTTGCAACAGTCGAGTTGAAGTTGAGTTCTTTGAGGCTGTTGGCAGCTTCTCTGATCTTCTCAGAAGCACCTATGAGCTCCTGAGCGTCCTGCATAGCCTTTTGGCGCTGAGATGTGCGATCGAGCTTCCTACCTTCTTTGGTCGCGACAGGCTTGAGACGGATGCTGACTGGACCAGTCTCGTCCTTGGCGTCTTCGTCGACAGGCTCGGTCGGCGGGGGTGGATTGGCTGCCTGTGGACCATGCGGTGCCAACAGGCCCAGGCCCGATGCTGTCATGATCTGCTGTAGCGTCTCAGGCTCCTCATCGAGGAAGTCTTCGCCCGTGGCCTCGCAACGAGCCTTTTCCCTCTCGTAGTCGGCCTCTGTACGGTGCTTCTTTTCAAGCTCGCGAATCATCATGGTCTGGCTAGGCGTCCAGACAGCATTCTTCTTCATCTGCTTGCGCAATACAGCCATTTCATACTCGGTCAGCTTCTTCCACGGCGCCCATTTGCTACCAGGCTTCGCGTCGGCTGGAGGTGGGGCGAGTTGGGCAAGCGCGTTGCTAGTAGAGATGCCCGCAATCGAACTGTGTACGTTGGTGCCGAGTACGCCAGCAGCGCGCGATCTGCCGCCAGTTGTCCTTGAATGTCTGTCCCGGTTGTCCTTGCGCTTCCTGGGCGATATTACGTCGATGCCTGAGCCAATTTCCGAGTCTGACGAGTCCGAGTCACGGCGCATTCGTCCGCGTCCTCTTGGGAGAGGGATGGCCGTCTTCTTGTGCCGATCTCGGGGCCGCGAGGTGTTGGCGCCATGGCGGCCGCCATCAAAGGTCAAGCGCAGATGGGGGGCTCGTTCGTAGTTGCGGTTTATGGGTCGGTGGGCGCTTGGAGAGACTGGCGGGGGCGTAGGATCGCGTGACGGCGGCTGTGGCTGGGCTTGAAGTTTCCTCTTGATGACAGACGAGCGCTGGCAGTGGCGCACAGTGACCTCGTATAGCCGCGAGGCCTCTGTGTAGGCAAACTCTCTCTGGCTGATGGCTTTTTGAAGATGCTGGGCAATCTGTTTGCGCAGCAACACGGGGTCGGGGCGCTCTCGCTCGGCAAGGGCGGGCAGCTTGCCATACTGCACCGTCAGCGCGTGCACATGCTGGACGGCCTCGGAGTAGGTCGAGTCGAGGTCGGCAATCAGCGTCAACGAGCGCACCAGGTCCGAGGGAAAGAACTCGGTATAGTCGAGGAAGTCATTCACCGTCGTCTGAGCATCCGGGTTCGGGGCGGGTTGGGCCATCTCAGGCGCATCGTCGGCTTCAGACATGGCGCATCGCGGGGAGGCAGAGTGGATGGAGGCTTGCGACGCACGCGTCAGACTCTCCAGCCACGCGTCAACCAAACTATTGAGGAGAATCAGCGCGATAGTGAGGGCGCGAGTTGCGACATGCGCTGATAGCGATGGGGTGCCTGCTGGGAGCTTGTCGCAACGTTGAACCACTGAGGTTCGCGCTAGTCCGCCTTGGGAAACATCGCTGCACATCACTCAGGAACGCCTGGGAGAGCCGGGAGCCGCCGCCCCACACTCCGTCTACACCTGTGATGTTATGAGTTAGACGTATCTTAGTCGTATCTTAGTCGTGTATCACTCCCTCCCGGTACGTGAGATTCAAAAGTAGCAGACGCGCTCTCCGTATCATGTCGGAAACAGAGATTCATACACGCTGTCGCGCATCGACAACATCATACTGTGTGCCCTTTAGTTGGTTGGCATAAAGAAGCCTACCCTGTGTGCTCCTACATTGCAAGGCGTGTCTTTTTATCGTCTCTCTCCATCTCTCTTCCACTCTCTCGGTTTTCTAGTTGAGGGTCTCCCCACTGTCATTTCCTGTTTGCTCCTGCCTCGTTTGTCTATCCAAGCGCGGCTACCGTATATCCTCTATCACACTTCCCTCGCAAACACATTCTACTCTATCAAACACTCACCATGGCCTCAGCACGATTACAGCGTCTCCAAAGGTTTGTCCAAGTAGACCTCGATGCCCTGCCAGACCGCCCTATCTCTCCACGACGTGAGTCCAAGCCAGAGCCCGAACCTAATCATGCCAACAGCAACTCCTCTGGCGGTGTATCGCTCAGAAACATGCCTCCAGATTCGCCTGCCAGCAAACAGACCTCACAAAATCGGCCTGTTGCAGCTATAAAGACACCGCCTACCGAGAACACAGAACGCCGATTCGTTTGGATCAAAGACGCTGACAGCTCCTTCAACCCAACCCTGGACTCGATGCGGCCATCCACCGCCCAAGCTCCGGCACCTCGTACTGATGCCGCTGGGCTTCCAGTGTCCAATCTCCAACGTGGCGACCTGGCCTCACCTCGCCATCACTTCACCCCGATCCAGGCACTGGCAAAGTATCCCTACAAGTACTGCAACAAGATCCATATGCAGGACATTGCTTCTGCTTTCTTCGACCAAGGAAAATTCTGGCAGCGAGAGTGGGATCTGTAAGTCTACTTCACCTCACCGCTCACTTGTCATCATGACAGAAGTGAGAAGACATACACTAACCTCACCAGATACTACATTTGGGACATTGAAGAGACTTCCAAGCCTTTCGTTCTCGTCCGCGAAAGCCAAGTTCAAGCATTACTTGCTGAGATCAATAAGCATTTGAAGCTTACTTTGAGAGTCACCGACCAGCAGCGAGAGGAGGTGAGGCTGCATCATTGTGCTATCAGTTGAACACTCAGGCTAACTCTTACTAACAGGGCCTACTCGTGCAATTCCCTGACCACCCACGCTGCCTGCCTCGTTATCTCGGCCGCTCCCAGTCGCGCGAGGACGTTGACAGCATGGCCGGAAACGCCCCCAATAATACTTTCCGTGCAGCGGGAGAAGCTTCCCATCCACCACTGGAGTCACATACTCTGGAACGGTTCAGGCAACTGATGGCGAATTTGGCAGAAGCACAAAAGGCGAAGAGCAAGGCAAACAAGCAAAAGAAGCAAGAGGATCGCATGGCCAAGAACAAGTCGATGCAAGATCAGTTCAAGCGTGCCGGGAGGTATCTCGGTGTTCGTGGCTCAATCCAGGCTTCGTCTTCATCTTCCTCCTATCCGGCAATCGACCCGTCCATGCCAGTTCCTTTCCCTTTTGATCACGATGTCGTTTTTGTGTGCGTCGATGTTGAATCATACGAGAGAGCCCATCACAAGATTACCGAAGTAGGAGTAGCTACACTAGATACTCGGGAGCTCATCGGTGTCCCGCCCGGCGAAAACGGTGCGGCATGGAGGAACAAGATCCGAGCCCGTCACTTCCGCATCAACGAATACAAGCACCTACGCAACACCGAATTTGTCACTGGCTACCCCGACGGTTTCGATTTCGGTGAGTCAACCTTCATTCCCCTCAAAGCAGCGGCAGACCACGTCGCAGCCTGCTTCCATGCCCCCTTCGGAGCCCAAGACGGAGATGGCTTCCCCAGTCATCATGATCCGACTGAGAAGCGCAACATCATCTTCCTCGGGCACGATACTCTTGGAGACGTCCGCTACCTCCAACAGCTCGGCTACGACCCCATGAAGGTAGAACATATTCTTGAAGCTATGGACACCGCAACCATGTACAAAGTCTGGAACCGAGACCCACAGCCCACTAGCCTGGGCAGAATCCTCTTAGCATTCGATATTCCAGGCTGGAAGCTACATAATGCGGGTAACGACGCCGTGTATACCGTGCAGGCCATGTTAGGTATCTGTGTTAAAGAGGCGACTCTCCGTGGCTCTCCCGAACTGGACGATATGCGCAAGCAAGAGAAGGAGAACAGACTCAGAGCTAGGATCGAGGAGGCTGAGCAGAAGGCTAAGGATGAAGCGGAAGGCTGGAGCGATCATGAGGCCGTTGGAGATGGCGGCTCGCCGATTCCTCTTGCTTCTGCCATTCCGCCAGTATCGAAGCCAGTACAAACTAAGGCTAAGCCTGTTCCGCAGTATGATGGCGCTGGAGAGGATCATATTGGTCCGTCTCGTGGCCGTGAGGCGCCTGGTGAGGGTCGCGGGCAGCGTGAGAGGGGAGACCGTGGCAGTGATCAACGGGGAACCTCGAGCGAGCATGGTCAGGTAGACAGTGGCGGTCGTGGCCAGTCTAGTGGAAGTGAAAGATCGAGAGGAAGGGCTCGTAATCTGGTCCCTGGACGTGATCGTGGTCGTGGACGTTCGGGGTTGCTAAAGGAGGAGGCTGTTCCAAACGTGCAGTATCATTGGTGAGCAAGGGGATAAGTACAAGGAGCTGCACGCGTTGAGGCCTTATCGGGCTATGCGGCGTGTCTTTCAGTTATTGGGGTTTCAAGGCCGGAGGATACGATTTAGCACTGAAAATTGCTGAGCATGCTTCCTATAGCCGAATTCGAACATGACCATGACTTCTGACTTTGTCATCCCTTCCCGATCCTATGCTTTACGAGGGCGTCTTCACCCACCCCCTTCAACCCACCCATCAGAGATTAAACCCGTCAACTTAGCAGCCGCTCTCTTTAGCTCAAACACATCCTTGCAAGTAGCGAAAACAAAGCGATCAGGCCGCAGGATAACAAATTGCTTGCTATCCGACTCCCGCCAAATACGATCTGGCTCATAGTATTGCGGCTCTGGACGCCCTTCGCAAAGTGGCGAAGCTGCAAATTCGTGGCCTGTTGCTAGACGGTAGACATTCGAGGGTTGCGTCGGCAAAGTCCAGCTCGTTTGGATCATCTTGGTAGTCTTCAAGAAGAATGTCGTTTCAGCTGCTCCCAACATACCACCTGAGATGCACTCAATATCATTGAGCAGTGGCTGGATGCGATGGAGGTCCGTTACACCATCGATGAAGACAACAAGTTGGAACAACCCCTTTTTCCCTTGTTCGAAGATGACATCGTCGGTGAACCTGACCCCCTTCTTCTCCTCCTTGTCAGCTACTCCCACGCAATACACTTGCGGGAAGTTCTTCCCTCCCCCACTCCCACCCGGCAAGAAGGCCATATTTCCCCTCTCCTGCCACTCATATCTGGTCAACCCCTCCTTTCGATTTCCTTGCTCCAGCCATCTCTTCCAACTCGGCACCAACTGCATTCCCCAGAGATACCAGTCCCTTACAAAGATCTTGAGCGGATCCGTTTCGCAGACATACGCTCCGTTTTCAATGGTAGATGCGAGCGAGTGGTCGAGTTGTTGTTTGCGTTCTGTGTACCAACCTTGCAGCAATCTTTGGTGGTTGACATTGCAAGTAGTAGGTTGTTTGGAGTCGGCATAGGGATGATGATACGACTGGGGAGGCGGTTGGGTCAAAAGAGCAAGACGCCAGGCAAGACCCATTGCATCCCGAAACCCACTCGCAATGCCCTGTCCCCCGAATGGCGGGAAAACATGCGCCGCATCTCCAACGAGCGCCACGCGACCCAATGCCCACTTATTACAGCTCCGTGCCGAGAAGCTGAATGGGCGGCAACGCAGAACCTCGATACAATCCAATGGATACCTTACATACCCATCAACACCATGTTTGCTTCCAGGATGCGTGATGTACGGGTATACCACTTGCTGTATCTTTTCCCGACCAGCCATGTCCATCCCATCCTCACCCTCCAAAACCACGAATTCAAACCGCCAGAGCCGATCGGCGGGCAGTCCGAAACGCCCACACACAGCCGCTCGCTGCGGGTTGCACAGGAATCTGAAGTCGTTGGGGAAGAAGAGGTCGTAGACTTGTTGGGGCGTGTATCCCTGGCGCCACAACGGAAAGTCAGGATGCGTGTCGGAGTTAGGCAGCGAGATCTTCCAGTTTAGAGCGACCCAAGTTTGCGAGTAGGCTGACGAAGTCACTTGGTCTAGGGTGATGCCGCGGGGTTCGAGGTAGTGTTTTCGTGTGAAGCCTGTTTTTCCGTCTGCGCCTACGAGGAATTTACTGCGGATCTGCCGTTCTTGTCCAGTGGGCGAGGAGGCATAAGTGATGTAGGTCCATTCTGCATCTTCTCGAATCGACGTTACTGTTGCCCCTAGTCGTAGCTGGGAGTGTTGTGCTTGCTCCATCTTGCATCGAAGATGTTTCTCTATAGCTGGTTGCTTGTGGCATAGGAAACCTGGGTGTCCTGTTCCTCCTTCAGTCTAGATGCAGTCAGCATGGCCACCTTCTCCCGAATCTTGTCATGGTAAAAGACAAACCGTGTTGTAGTCCATAACCATGAAAGGCTCTCTACCAAGCTCATTATGAGTACCACTGATGAATTCGAACTTGCCCATACCTGTGCGGGTCATCACAATGTTAACACTCTCTCCCTTTCCCACCTTTCCCACGCACACATCAGAACAGCAGAGAAGGGAGCACACAACATACATTTTCCGATATCTGTGAATACCTTGTCATAGATACCACAAGCCTGCAGACAGCGTATGCCGTCTTCGTCTAAAGCGATTCCACGTGGATCTGTATTAACACTTTCTTCCTGTTCAAGGACTATGTTGCGCACGCCGTGTTTAGCGAGGAGGACTGATAGCATGGCGCCTGTTGGCCCACAGCCACATACCACGACATCTGCGGTTTCAATCTCCATTGTGGATGGCATGGCGTGTGCTGTATGGAGCAGAAGGATCTGGTTTTAGAGGTTTGTGTATTGTTGCTTCTTTTCGTTGCTGCAGGAACGGAAAGGCAATCACTTTGTGTTCGTTATACATGAGCAAGACGATCGTGGAGTTGGCTTGAGCGAATGGAAAAAGCGGAAATGTGCGGGTAGTCGGGAGGTTGGTCTTGCGATACGAATGCGAATAGTGTGGATGTATTGATGTAGCAGACTACCTAGGTAGGAGGAGGAGGGCATGACGTACATCGTCCCGAGTTTTCTTGGCTCTGCTTATGTTGTGTTACCAACCCCGCATGTCGCCTGTACATGCGCGGAAGAACGACTGAATGCGAGGCATGAGTCGAGCATGCATAATCATCCAAAGGAACGTGGACGCCTCCACATTGTGATATACCACGATTGTGAAAAACTCGGTGTCTCCAAAATGGTTCAAAGGTCCATCACCACATAGCACACTTTCACCCACGAGTAATAAACACCCAAGATACTCTCATGCTAAAAGTCCGCATCATCGACGATTCTCTTGGGTATTTCCAGAGATCAGCACCCTGTTGTTGCTTGTTGGATAAGCAATGAGGAAAAAGAGATACCTTGGAGACTGCCGTCTGGCTAGTCTCTCAACACGCCCTCAACAATCTTCATAACCTCCACCAACTCCTCGTCCATCATACTCTTCCCCACAACCTGCACGTGCGTCGGCAAACCCTCACAGTCATTCGCGTCATCTGTAGCAAGACACATTAGCCCGGATCATTTCTTTCACCGTCAACAACAACTTACAAGGTGGTTCAAACTTCACTCCCTCTTTCGTAAACTCCGCATCCTTTTCCTTCTCCGCCTTACCCACGCGCAATATCCCACTCGGCCAATTCAACAGATTCACCACCACCGTATAAATCGGTAGACCATACGTATCGTGTTTGGGCGCCACACCCTGGTACCCAGGCATTAAAATGGCGTCGAGTCCCTCCTCCTTCACACTAACATCACCAACTACCAATTGATGAAACTTTTTGACAATCTTGGCTTTCTCGACATTCATATCCCACAACTCGTCCAACGTCGCCTGCCACCCTTCCAATTCCGGAAACGACATTGTAGATAGACTGGGTACCATTGGCTCCCCGCTATCTTTGATGAATTGGAAGGGAGTTTTCTTTGGATCAAGCATAAAGAACTTCCACGCTAGCATCGTTGTATGGTACAGATTTGGTATCTTGTCGTCTAGCAAAACAATTTCATGACCTGCTGCTTTGAGTTTCATAGCAGTGGTATGCAGACCGCGCGCGATAGGGGGATGAAGCGGCCGTTCTTTACAGCCACGGATCAGACCGAAGCGGAGGGGTTTGTTGCCACCCAAAGGCGAGACTACACTCCGCCACGGCACATTGAGGCAGTTCTCATCGAAACGGTACGGTCGTGCGCTCACCACGCTCTTCATGAACAATTCGTAATCACGCGTTGAACGACCACAAGGACCAATCACCACGGGTATTGACCCGGGGCTTCCGAGTCTCCCTACTGCCACGCCACCGGCGAAGGGAACGCGACCCGCAGTCGGCTTCAATGAGGATCCGCCGCAGCATATAGCGGGGATGCGGTTCGAGCCCGCGATATCGGTAGCGACGCCCAAGACGCTTCCTTTCATGGCGAGCAGGGCGCCTTCACCACCCGTGGAGCCGCCGGCTGTGTGGGAGAGGTTGTTAGGGTTCAGAGTGCGGCCGAAGATGTTGTTGTGCGAGTCTGCTGTCATCATTGTTTGGGGGAGGTTTGTTTTCACGTAGAATACTGCCCCCAGTTCATGGAGAACGTCGACCAAGGCTGAGTTGGTTGCTGATGGGGGCCGTGGAATGAACGAGACGTAGCCGAGGGTTGCTTGGACGCCGCGGACGTTGAAGGAGTCCTAGGTAGGGGTTAGTATGAATGGGGGGTGAGTTTTCACTACCAGCCGAGATGACGGAGAGGTAGGAATAGGAAAGAGAGAGGATCAAGTGTAGTAGAGGTAGAAAAAGAGGAAAAGACCTCCACCATCCTCCTCCCTCCACCCGGATTGAGATGAGACTAAGATACCTTTAAACTTATTGGAAGCCCATGCAAAGGACCCATGACCTTGCCCTCCTTGTTCAAAAAATCATCACACTCCTTCGCCCGCGCAATCGCTTCTTCAAACATAATCTCAGTCAAACAACTCACGCACTGCTGTGCGACAGCCGCTCTCTTACAAAACGCCGTCACTACTTCCGTACTCGTCAAACGTCGCTCGGACATCATTCCAACTAAATCTGTGGCATCGTAGTTTCCAGTAATGTCCAACTCCTTCTCAGTCAAGATGCCGCATGTCCGTGGTACGTCCAACACGGAGATGGATGAGGTTTCTGTATATTGTGATGTTTGGGAGGGAGGAAGGAGCCAGTCTTTTGGAATCGCTGCAAAGACTGATTCGCGCTTTGATTGTGCGAGGGTCTGCCAGTCGGCTATGGGCGGTGCCGTGGTCGTGGCCATGGTTGTTAGTGATGAGTTGCAGTCTGACTTGGACTCCTAGTATCGAGCTAGTTCGCGTCAGGACTTGGAAGGATGAGTAGAAGAATGTATTTTTTTGAATCGAGAGGAGCAATAAGCAATAGTGATGGTGTAATACTGAAGACACCCTGGTACTACGCGCTGATGATGAGGGGCTCTGGGGAGCCGGCCGAGGTTCCCGTGTCGGAAATACGATCGGAACTGGGCACGTGGGGAATGTGGGTATAGACTGGGGTAATGCAGCTGCTGTGTGGAGTTGCTTTTTCCAGCATATGGAGCGGACCGTTACTCATAGAGAATCCATGACTTCAATTCCATCAATATCTGGAGTCGAAGGGTACTGCTAAACCTACATAAGCTCCACAATGCACAAGTGAACATGATAATGTAATGTCCGTCTACGACTCGATAATGCCCGCAGTTGAACAAAGGCTGCGCTGCAAGGTTTGGTCCTTGTGCGGCCCATGTTCAATCTCTCCTCCTCTCGCTCCTCTTGTGCGGTGACCTGCTCCTTGTATCTCTCCGACGTCTACGGTCTCTGGAGAGTGACCTTGATCGCTTCGCATGGACGTCAGGTTCGCGCTTGCGCTCTGTATAATCTTCCCTTCGCTTATGGTCGCGGCTTCGCGATCGATGTCTGCGTCTGTCATCGCGACCATCGTCTCTCCGCCTGTCGTGCGACCGTGAGCGATCTCGGTGTCTATGTCTTCGCTCTCTGTCGCGTGAGCGACTCCGTGATCGATGCCGTCGCCTTCGCTCTCCGTCATCGTCCCTGTGTCTCCGCGAACGTTCCTTCTTCTCCCTTTTCTTCGCCTTGTCGTCATCCTCTTCCGCCTTGGCCTTCTCGTCTAATGTGTCTTTGACATCTGCCTGGTGTGCCTTCTCGCCCAGCGGCGTCAGGTTTGCGTTGTTGCGTACCGGAACCGGCAAGCCCATAGCAGCCAGCATCGCGTCCTCCTCAGCCTCCTTCAGCTTGCGCTTCTCTTCTTTGATGCGCGCTGCCTCGGCTTCTTTGGATTCTTCGTCGCCTTTTGCATACCAGTTCAGGTCACGTCCTTGTTGCCAGCGACCAACAGGCGCCATGAGCGAGTGGCCGAGATAGTTTTCGCGTTGTGCATCGTTCTTGACATCTTCCCATTTGAAGTCGGCGCGACCGCCGCTGCGCAATGTTAGTCACAGGCCCCGAGTCAGTTGTAATGAGCTTACCGGCTTCCTTCTTTGCGCACCGTTTGTACGAGATCCATGGTGTTGGTGTGTCGTGGTTGTGCGATGGAGAAGATGGCGCAAGTGAGTTGCGGCCAACACGCGGAGGTGAGAGGCCCGTGCCACCAACGGCTTCATTACCAGCCTCAAAGAGCTTCCAAACACAATCACTCTTCAATCACGACTACCGCCAACATGCCTCCGATACTTCCACCCCCCGACGAGCAAGAGTACGATCAGCCCTTGACAATCGATGGCCTACCGGGGCGCGACCTGGCCGCTGGAAACAACCTCTTCTTCTATTTCACCTCGTCGCCATGGTTCGATCCGGAAGACTGTATCAACATAGCCATCTTCACCAATCTCAACCTCCAGGATCCGGCCAATGCCCAGACTATTATGAACGATCCAAAACTATGGAATCAGCGAATCAAAGAAACACCTAAAGGAATACAATATGTCATAGCAGGTGAAGGGCAGGGCGAGGGTCACCCATGGCTACTTCAGCGGCAACACAAGGCCGAAATCACAAAGGATGATGGCAGCAAGGAGATCGGCATGTTTGTTGAGGGCAACTGGTACACGCACGGAACAAAGGTCCTCATGGCGCCGAGCTTGCTGGACGTGGTGCAGAGTCGATTGCTCACTGTTGCGACTCGCATGGAGCAGATGGCTGAGATATCAAAGAACATGACGCACTGGACACCTGCAACGGGGTACTCGTACTTTCCTCCCTCACATGAAACTTCAAAGGCTGCGACGACGGCCAGTCGAATCGGTAGTCCGACACTGGCGCCAACGGACCCAGATGTTGCAGGCTCGCAGTCACAAGGCGCCGGAGCGGGTGCAACTTCACAGACAACAGACCCACTGGCATCCACCACCGAGTTCTCTGATGCCTTGTTCATGCATTCCCTCAATCTCACAAACGCGTATGGAGACGAATACATGGACGAGAATCCACTCAAGGGCGAGCCGGGCGCGTTTGTTTTCGAGGGCACCAAGACTGCTGTGAGCGCGAGGAACAAGGCACAGGAACAAGCAGCGCAAGCATCTCTGTCTGCACCGCCCGCGGGGCTGAAGATCGAGACTCAGCCGCCGAGCGTGGCACCGTCTGCTGTGGGTACACCAAGAGGGGTAGCGACGCCGACTACTGCGGAGACACAGGGGAAGAAGGGGGCTATTGGTGCTGCGCCGAAGAAGAAGAAGGATAGAAGGAAGAGCCAGGGTGGGCTGACGAGTCCGACTACGCCGAGTGTGCCGTAAGATGGTCGCAAGAACCAGATGTCGTCCGTTTCCTTGTAATGATACCCCGACTGTACACAGGTCGAAATTCACTCACCACTAAAAGCCGTGTTTATCGTATTTGCCATGCGCTTAACCCTGTTCAGTGACGCATGAATCTTGATCCTGATAAGCTCACGTCTAGCCAACCGGAATAGAATGTGCTTGCCATATCCAACGCCTCTCGCTTCATCCCGAACACCGAAGCTGCGAAGTCAGCAACGTCAGGCCTCCAAACGAAAGCTCTATCGACATTGCCTTTGGTATGTAAACAGGTGGTATCCTCAGGTTCCCTCTCCAGACATTTCGTCCCTGTTCCCCGAGAAAAGATGGTTCTTAGAAAGGTTGTCACAACATGCTCTCAACCCAACACCAGTCACCACGAAGCACAAGATACCGTCGTCGACAATCCAAACCATGAGATAAACCCCAGGAAACAACCCCAAGACTTCCTCCCCGTCCCCAACCCAATGCCCAGCTACTGGCTCAAACAACCCCATCCCTACGCCAAACTCCGCACAACACCGCACCTCCCCGTCTCCTGCGACATCGCCATCATCGGCTCCGGAATGGCTGGTATCCTGACCGCCTACCATATCCTACAGACCTCCCATTCCAATCTCCTCCAGGCTGGTACACCCATGCCTCGCATTGTCCTCCTAGACGCACGGGATCTCTGCAGTGGCGCCACGGCCCGTAATGGCGGGCACTCCAAAGTCAAAACAGCCACGCTCACCAGTCTCGCGGATGGCGCTGCCAGAACAGCTTTTCAAGACTACGTCCACCGCACCCACGTGGAGCTGAAAGCACTCGTCGACGCCGAAGCTCTCGCAGCAGAGTGCGAATTCGAATTACGTCGCAGTTTTGATGTGTTTCAAGACAAGGAGGAGTTTGAGGGCGTGAAGATGGCATACGATGAAGATGCGAGGTTAGGGCAAGGTTGGACCAAGAGGACGAGCGTGGTGCCTGGGGAGTGGGTGGAGAGGATCACAGGGGTGAGGGGATCCGTCGGGGCGTTTAGCGTTGAAAGTGCGAGTTTCTGGCCGTACAAGCTTGTGTGTGGAGTGCTTGAAGGAATGGTGGAGAAATTTGGAGAGGTCTTGAATGTACAGATGAATACGGTCGTGACTCGACTTGCCTCTTCCCCATCGACAGCCAATGTTGAGAGGACGTCCCGCGATGCCAGTACCACCACCACCACCACCACCACCACCCGAGTGGTGAACGTCTTAGAAACACCCCGAGGTACTCTCACGGCGAAAAAATTGGTCCTCGCAACAAATGCGTACACAGCCTCTCTCCTCCCTTCCTTCAGCAAGACGATTGTACCGTACAAAGGCATGAATAGTCACCACGCGCCTTCTCCATCCGCATCATCTTCCTCGCCCCATCCAAACCACACCAGCCACGCCACACAATCTCACTTAAACAACACCTACAACATCCACTTCGCCCCACTATCCCCGAAACAACCCACCGGATGTGACTACCTAAATCCCCGCCCGGACGGCTCCATCGTCGTCGGAGGCGGCAGCTGGTTCTACCAGAACAAGCACAACGAGAAATCCGACAGTGGTGATGATGATGATAGATATGCCTGGCTCAATACGGTAGACGACAGCACAGAAACTGGTCATTTCCCAGCAGACGTGTATGCGCACTGGACACACTACATGTCCAACACTTTCCTCAGCCATCCTCCTCCATCATCTTCTTCTTCTCGTTTCGAACCAGATAGTATCTGGACAGGTATCCAGGGTAAGACGAACAATGGTATGCCGCATATTGGACGGGTTCCTCCTCCTCCTCATGACAAAAGAGACAAGCAGCAGCAGCAGCAGTGGATGTTGGCCGGTTTCAATGGCGGAGGCATGGCACTGATTCCCCTAGCAGCCAAAGCAGTGGCGAAGATGGTGCTACTGGATTTAGACTTTGAACATGTGCAAGACGAGTTTGGACTGCTAGAGGGCATGGGCACAGGGGATGCGAGGATGGTGTCGTGATACTACACACACACACATCGAGGGGAAGAGGTAGGGATACATGGGTGGGCAGTGAGTGGCAATGAAATATATATACACACACATATACACATTAGGAAGGGTGGTTGGTATGACAGCAGCAGCAGCAGCACCTTCCATTCCAGCTGGTTACACACAAGCTTATCGGGATTGAGACGTCAGTCTGCGGGAGGACAATGGATAGTAGGGAAACAGTGGTTATGGCAAGACGCAATTCAGCTTGGAATTTAGCCTCTATACGCACACCATGTACGTCGTACGGGTTGATATCTAATTACAAATACGTAAGCTATTAAATCTATAGGTATATATATACACAATTTATCGAGTGAAATAAGAAAGTTGTTTAGTTTAATGGTGATAGTCACCCTCTAGTTGATTGATTCAAGGAGAAACATGCGATCGTCACTGATTTGCAGGAGGACGTAGAAATGAGTGGGTAAATCCCGGATTCCTTTGACTGAGGGAATCTCCGACGGATACGAGTCTTGACTAACTAATTTTCATCCCTAAGAAGCGAAAAAAGGAAAAAAAACATAAACTCCATCCCATATGCCGCTTGCTTGTCCCCTTTCATATTTATGAGAGCCCATCTGCAAGTAAACGAGTTTGACGAAAGCCTTCATCAGAACAAGTTTCTTTGTTTCAGCCGCCCACCATCGCCAACAAATGCAAGAGTCCCAGACAATGCTCAACACCCAAGAAGTAACAAAGGAGAGATACCAAGACGACAAGGTAGAAGTAGCGCTCGAAAATGATGAGTGATGTTCCGTCGTCGGTGAAGTTGAGAGTAGTGGGGTGTACAGCGTACAGGTTATAAGGTTAGAGAGGAGAGAGAGATAGGAAATGGTATCTCTAAACAGCTACAATTTGAACGTGGAGGGTTGAGGATTGGGGGATGCGCATCGTAGGACTCTCGCTACAACGTATTTCCTCAAAAAGCAAAAGCAAAGAAAAAAGGGATAAGAAAAGTTGTCAAGACTACAAGTGGCAGGTCATAGTGCCTTACCACACCCACTCAAAGTCGCCCAAGTCGTCCGTGACCTGGGCGTGATGATCGGCATGAGAGCGCCAATCTTTGCTCTTGTACCAGTTGTCCACCTTTTGCTCCCAAGACCCGACGGAATTTTTGTTCTCGTTGTGGCTGGGACCCCAGTTGATCTGACGCATGCCAGTGCCAGTCCGGCTCCGCTTCCGGGCGGAGGTCGGGGGTTGAGCCGACTTGGGAGACCTCATAGGCTTCGATGGGGTCTGCTGCTGGACTTGTTGCTGAGCCTGCACGGCAGGACTACGACGGCGGTCGCCGAGAGCAGCCCACTTGTCGGCAGCGGAGCGCTTGTTGGCCGGCGCAGGGGTGCGATGCTCCTCAAAAACGAATCCAGTTGCAGCGCTGACATGGTCGACCGCATTGCGAATGCTCTTGGGGGAGCGATCCCTGCTGTTGTGAACGGTGGCAGGGTTCTTGACCTCCGACAAACCGCCGCGAGGGGTCGACACACCTGACCCGGCTTCAGAAACAACAGCCTTGGCCTTGGACGACTTCTGAGCTCCAAAGGAGTGGCAGTTGTTCTCAAGCTCGGCAAGGAACTGTGCGTCATCGTCATCGTCCTCCCAAAGGTCACTCCAGCTCTTTGAGAACACGTCACGCTTCTTACCGAAGACGGAAGACATGCTGTTGAAAGCCTTGGCAGGGAGTGAGCCAGAGATAGGAACGGGCCGAGATCGGGTAAAGTTCATCGACTTTGGCTCGCTGACGTCAACCGACTTGAAAGATAAGCCTAATCCAGAGTCCACAAAAGATACGGCAGACGCGGTATCTGGCTTGACGTCGTAAGGAGGACCACCGAACATCTCATCCTCGTAGATCTCGTCGTCGGGAATGGCTGAGAGCTGACGGAACTGCTGAGGTGGAGACATTGCCAAGGCCTTCGCCCATGGAAATGATCCACCGTTATCGAGCTGAGGTGTTGAGATGGAAGGTGTACGGAGTGGTTCGCGGTTGGCTCCAACAGCGACAACGTCACGCTCCTCAGTGCAGAAGTCATCGAGGCTCTCGTCATCGGTGGTGAAGCTGATGACGCGGTCGAGAGCGTCCTTGACAGCGTTGAGGTCACGCTTCTCGGGGTCGATGGCCAAGCACTGTCGGATGACCTCGAAGGTGTCCTGCGACATGTTGGGGAAGACATCGAAGAGACTCTGACGGTCGAGAGCGAAGTCGGCGTACAGAGGATCCGAAGAAGCAGGTACAGCGAAGGGGTTGCGCTGAAAGAGAATGTTGAGAAGAACGATGCCAATAGACCAGATGTCTGCCTTGGCGGTAGAGTAGCCAGTGTTGCCAGGATCGTACTGCTCGGGAGCCATGTAGCGGTCGCTGCCTACGGCAATCTCGTAGGACCAAGTGTCGGAAGTGGCGAGACCAAAGTCACCAAGCTTCATCGAGCCATCTTGAGTAAGGAAGATGTTCTCGGGCTTGATGTCGCGGTGGTAGATACCCTTGGAATGGATAAACTCGACAGCACCGACAAGCTGCATCATGAAGTCTCGCACGTGCTCAGTCTCGAGAGGACCCTTGCCAACACGAATGGCCTCGTACAGATCGCCATTGGAGCAGAACTCGAGGACCAGGTAGATGTGGTTCTGGGTCTCAAAAGACTGAAGCATGTTGACAACGTTGGAGTGCTCACCAAGGTGGAGGTGAACGCCAAGCTCCTCGGAGCGCTCATCAACAGCGAAAGCAGAAGGGCAGTTGATGGCGGCGGAGCTCTTGGTGATGACCTTGATGGCAACGTTGTCGCCGGTTACAAGGTCCTTGGCCTGGAAGACCATGCCGAAGGAGCCATTGTTGAGAGGGGAGATTGTCTCGTATCGTCCATTGAGCACAACGCCGTCGTGAAGCTGATCGCGCATGCACTCCATTAGGAAGGTGTGTAGTGGAGATGGAGGTGGCTTAAAAGTGAAGCCGGACAAACAAAGGAACAGGAAAGCTCGATATGCGAATCAAACAATGGGCAGACAGCCGGAAGCCCAAAAGCGATGCTCTATCAGACTTTTGGTGACACGGAGTCTTGGGAAGATATCAATAAATGGTTGTAAAGGTGGCCGATGGTTGTTGGATAGTTTGGACCGGAATATGTCGTGAAGCAACAGCGATGGCTGTCGAAGAAACGGAAAGCAAAGTCGTCGGTGATATATGCACAGGAGTCCGTCGACGGAAACAGCAAGGAAATGCTCAAGAGAGTGTGGTTCTCATTTGTCGGTATTAATTGCGTATGGATGGCTCGAGTCAACGAACAATCGGATGTGAGAGAGGAGGGATGGAGTCGTCGACGTCCAGAAAGTAAGAGGTATCGCTGCGTAAAAGAGAAGAGAGTCGTAACACGTGGAAGTGGAGGGTGTCGTCGGTAGGCAGACAGTAGGGGGGTGTCTGGATGACGCGATTGACGGCGTGAGTCAGGTGGCACGGGCTCACGCGGAAGGCAGCTAGCTTGTCGACGAAGAGGGTCTCGAAGATGCCAGTTGTTGTGTTGGCTAAGACGGATTCGGTCGATAGAGCATCAAACGTCTGCGTGAGCAAGCTATTGCGGCGCAGATGGTCTGGCTGAAGTGAGGTGAGGAATGAGGACGAGTGGGTACTCGGGCTAGCTGTCGGGCGGATATCGGGATGGCCAGCAGCGAGCTCTCAGTATCACATCAAATCAGGACGCGGCAACGGCAGCTATGTGATGGAGTATATGAGTGTATAGCGTGGTTGTCGTGTGGTGGTGGTGGAGGGCCAGGAGTCGGAGGTCGGAGAGAGGGCGGAAGGCGGAAGGGATGATGTTGTTGACGTTGTTGACGTCTGAGCTGCGAGCAGTTGCGGGCTGCGGAAGAAGGAACGATGGTGAGGCGGTGGTAATTAAGGCAGCAGCGGATGTTATGATGAGGATGGTGATGAGGAAGCAACGCTAGAGCTTGCGAACAACGACGAGAGCAAAGTGGGTACGTGTTATGGAGGCATCGGGGGTGAGTGAGGTGATAGCGGGCAAAAGACGGCCATGCTGGGTATTAGAGGGCACACCTGGGCAGCGCCAGGAGCTGAGCCCTCGGGACCCGCTCACAGCAAAGCGGCGGTGACCAGACAGGGGTGCGGCATCGGGCCTAGCGCCAGTTGACTAGCTAGGAAGCTACGTGGCTTGCATCGTAAAGCAGCACTACTCGGCCGGCCAATCGTGTGCGTTGCTCGTCTGCCAACTTTCCATGCCCTTCGACGGCTTTCCACCATACTCGTCACTGTCTTGACCTGCTCCCCCAGCCTTTGTCCCTGCTTTGGCAGCAGCAGCGGGTCTCTCGGCATCGCATCATCGCCTTTGCATCACTCATTGCGGGTAACCCCACCTGTCGGCCTTCTGACGGCCACTGTGCTGGCGGACGAATGCTCAGAAATTAGCTATGACGAGCGCTGAAACATCGTCCTTGCTTCACAAAGACGGACGGCGGACAAGGCGCGCATCCAGACCACGACCAACCTGACTACTTGTCGTACGCCAATGCTGGCCTAGCCCCAAGCGCCGCCGTGCTGATCGTAGCCCATCGCAATGTAGCACACAGCTGCCACCTGGCCTGTAATTGGACTCGACCACCCTCCATGCCCTGCCCCAACCAGACTGTTATCTCTTGTTTCGTGATGCTTGCCACTTTATCTGCAGCTATCTTTGCATGAGCCTTGCGGTACTCTGCCGACTACAGAGTCGCTGCTGTCGTGTGCTCTTGTGTAGCCAGTTGTGCCATCCAGGGGCTGGATCTACGCCCCAATACAGCATGACAAGTGTTTCGTGTGCTAGCGGCGAGGCCATTTGGTACACTATTCGGCTGACTATTGACCCTCGACTTCGGCCTCACAGGGTCGGGCGGGTCGCGGCAAACATTAGAAATCCGGGGAAAGCTTGCGCTGCCTTGTGTTGTGACTGTCTGCGCCCATTGCTGTGCCGCACATCAGCGCCGCAAGCATCGCGCGGCTTCAGTCATCGCAGTCGCTACAACGCGCGCTTTAGATGAGACAAAACATATGCATGCCTCGCGGCTCATTCAACCAGCGCATGTTATCGCGATCCTTCCTCGTCCTTCTGTTTGTTGTCTTTGGGGCTGCCCAGATTCCCGAGTAAGCTTCCCACTGCACTCTAAAGGAGGACACGCAGTAGCTTGCAGCAAACTTGCAGCGTCCTGCATCCATAGCCACCCAGAGGGCGTGTTGGACAGGCACTCGACGGGCTACTGCAGGTAACATGCACCGGGCCATTTCTTTGTATCCACTCGCTGTGCCTGTCCCTGGGCTACCCTGGAGCGGTGTAGAGCAACAGCGACAACACATTCTATACCAGCGAATAGTATATCCAACTTTTCTTGCGTTGGGCGGATTTTTGGCACGTTGAGCCGACCTGATCTCCATGACAGGCGGAGTGCAAGTGGGGGCCTGCGGAAGCTATCTGGAAATCTTGCGACATCGAGCATCAACACGCTCGAGTTAGCCAGGAACACCCGTCCATCTCACCATGGTCGACCGCACATACTCCCGAATACACGTGAAGAGTGTGGATATTCTGGGGCTCGTATGACGGTGTGCGCCTCAACGACCAGCCTCATCTGCGATTGTTGCAAGGAAGTCAAGCCAGTCGTTGGGGAAAAGTCATCGTGACTGTACGCATGGCTTCAACCTCCGATGCCCGATGACTCCTAGAAAATTTTCTTCTTGACAGCACGTTCACGGCTGTCAGGCCTCATCTGGCAGTCGCCCTCTAGTCCTCCGGAACCTGTTTACAATTCGCAATAGTCCACAACTTGCCGTGGTAACACATCTCACCGCCATGTTTTGATGTTCCCATCTCAAGCCTTGCACCACTTAGCTCCCAGCCCAGGCACACAAAACTGCAGTTCGCAGAATAGAGGCGCTACAGCAGAGATTTCCCCCCTCACCGCTGTTCACCGCCCTGTACTCAACAACAACAAGGAAAACAATGTCTACCGCGTCCCTCGATGACGCGCGCTGGAAGCAAGCAGAGGTAGTGTTGCTCGATATTGGTAAGTCGCATCGCTTGCTTCTCGGGCCCCGCATGGAACGACTGCGCCAGACTGCAGCCAGCCTCCACCAACCTCGTGAGGCATGCGTCTAGTCAGCAACTTTCCGATAGCCAGCGACAAAGAACCTTGCGCTCGCCTGCCATCCCATAATGTCTGTGTTGCTGCGCTCCCGGGCGCTACCCCAGGTTTTGCTTGCGCCACTACAACTTCAGCCGCCTTGTCCAACTCCAACGCGCGTGCTGACATGAATTTCTAGAGGGCACTATTTCGAGCATCTCATTCGTCAAGGATGTCATGGTAAGCTTTTCCAACCTCGAATGTCATTTCCCTCGCGCGTCCACTTTCCTCTACTGTTCGTCTCGAGGCGCATCTTCCCCGCATCCGTCGAATGATCAACACCACCAAACATCCGTCGAGAATCACGCCGGCCCGCCCTCCCATGCCATTCTGGTGTCACAGTAACTGTCACTCGGCAAATGGAGCAAAGCCACTCGTCGCCTCCATTTCTCGCCTCCCCTGTTCTAGATTGCATTACCGGTGCTGCACCTGCCACTCCAACGATGATCCAACTTCCGTCATCTGTCACGCGACGCCTGGCCTGTGGGGTGCGGTTTTCCCCTTTTGCGCTGTCTTGCTCACAATAGCCGCAGTATCCGTACGCACTAGATAGTCTCACACGACTAGCACGTAATTTGTGGAGCGATGCCGGCTTCCAAAACCTCATTGCGTCGTTCCCAGAGGACAGCAGAACAAGTGCCGATGCGCTGATCGCACATGTGGAAGACCTTACGCGGCGCGATATCAAGGCTGTGTACTTGAAGCAACTACAAGGTGGGTTAAACAAATGAGTTTGTTTCATCGAGGTCAATGTGCCGGGATTGCATCTTGTGCCAAATCACTGCCAACACCAAGCGCCGACACCGCGCCGCTCTAAAGTCGGCTAGCGGGATCGATGGTGGGTTGTTGATTCGATCGGCCAGTCACCACCGGGAGTATTATCGCGATAGTCGCCGCTCTGTTGCAGCGACGCGTAGTGGTGCCAAACCCTCTCCTTGTCAGCTCGACGCCGCTCCAAGAACGATTTTGTCTATCGCACCGCAAGCGTACGGATCTGCTCATCCTAAACGCTACTTGCGTGCTAGAACCATCACGTTCATATGCACATTGCCCTTATCATATCATTGGCATTCAATCAATACTGTGGGCTTCGCCGAAACTAACAACGTGTCGCAGGCACTCTATGGACAACCGGCTTCCGCAACGGTGATCTGAAGACCCCGCTCTTCGACGACGTCGTGCCTACACTCGAGCAATGGAAAACTACTCAGGGCAAAACACTGGCCATCTTCTCCTCAGGCAGTGTGGCAGCACAGCTGCAGTTCTTCTCCTACGTCAGAGACGGTCCGAATGAAACTCGGGACATTAAACCCTTGTTCTCTGCGCACTACGATACCGTGAACGCGGGGCCTAAGCTGGAAAAGGAGTCTTATGAAAAGATATGCTCTGAGTTGGCAAAGGACGTGAGCAAAGTCACATTCTTGACTGACAATATCAAAGGTACGTTTTGGGGGGAGGGTTTTTTGTCACGCCTTACTTTGAATTTGTGAAACAACACACCACCTGCTCTCACCGCCCTAGACCCCACCCCACCTCTTGTCTCGCACTTACTTCTGTCTACCTACCAACACATACCACCATAGTGTGACTTCACCTACATACCCCACATATGTCTTTCATCGTCATGCCGCATATCTCGTCTCTCGTTTAATCCGCTTGTATGCCGGCTGTCTTGTACATGTTCCACGTATCTTCCTGTCACGCGACCCCACCATACGAGTACCCGCAGGTGTTTCATATCCTCACTGCACGTGGCTAGCTCGAAGACGTCTGCAGTACAGCGATACAGTGACTAACACGTCTGAATAGAGGCTGAAGCAGCCACGGCAGCGGGCGTCTATGCTGTGGTCGTGGACAGACCGGGTAATGCGCCGCTGTCGGATGAATCGAGGAAGAGGTTTGCTGTGATCGAGAGGTTGACTGACTTGCCGTAAGTCTTTTTTCTTTTCTTTTCCGAAGCGCTGTAAGCAGTGGAAATAGAGTAGGGAGATGTCGGTGGAGACAGTTGCTGTTCTACTGTTTGTTGGAGTATTATGGGTCAACCTTGAGAGAGATGAGTATTAGATGCGCAATCACAATACTACATTCTTGTATTCCTTCGGATGATGTTCCAGTTGAAACGGTCATTTGTCCTCGTCATTATATTTGCGGGTCTTCAGAAAATACATGGAAAGGTAATTGTATAAGGACGCAATTTTGTCGACTAGAAAAAGAAGCGTTCGGTCTGAAAACGCAGATTCCTCTTACATTATCGTCGGTCGACTGCGAGATCTAACTACATCTCAAAAACTCCACGGCCCCCCAAATCATCAAAAGACTTTCTCTCTTGACTGACCTCTAGTAGCCTGGCCTGGCCTGGCCTGGGGATTGTGTGAAGATAGGAGGATATCGAGGCTCAAGTAGAATTTCAATCTGCATAGGAAGTCCATCACGGCAAGTCGTAGGGAAAAAAACATACGGCAGCTGTAACAAACACCATTTCAAACCGATGGACGGGTGAATGGGCGGGAGATTAACACCAAACAAATCCTGGATCGGTGCTCCCGCCGATGAATGGGGGGAAAGGGGAGCTGAGAACCAAGCTTATCTAGTGCTTACAACTCCCCCAGCCATCGAGATTATGGCAGTTCTTCGGTCCTTTCTTCCTCTTTCTTAGTTCTCCGTTCAGTTGGCGGCCCCCAGGCGTTCGTCTCGTCTCGTCTCGTTTCGTTTCGTTCGTTGGGTAAAGTTTCCTCAGTATCGGAACCGCAAGCAAGCAAGCAAGCAAGCATTTCATGTTCTAGATCTCGATTTCGGAGTGTACTTTTGCCGCGAGTCAGATATGTATAGATATAACACATGTTTTCGTGCGAGTTAAAGTTTCCTAGACGCCGGAAATAGCAATATTGGATACCCAAGTTATCCGTTTCACAATCTTGTCTGTTGGGAATATTTGTGGTATTGCAGAATGCGATTAAAGCAGCGAGAATGCGTGGGTTACGTAGAAGTGGCGTGACGGAGAACGTTCGTTTGTCGTGCTGTCTCTTGACAATATTGCGCGAGATTGCGTTACTTCGTCAACCGTTGACGTATACGTTGTGTGTTGGTCATATGTCTATACGCTATCTTGGTACGCAGACATTTGACTCGAAGAGACTTGGATCTGATCTCGCTTTTCGTAGTAGTCGTTACTTTCGCCCCGGGGTTGTCCCTCTTTTTCATCATACTGTCAAAAAACCGAACGAGAATCGCGTACTGAATCGTCTCGTTTCGTGTCAATCTCGGGATGATGTTGGTTTCGGTCTGTAGAAAAGGAGGTCTTGTCCGTATGGCCCCAAAGTCGACACCATCTCAGCACTCTCATCGCCATCTTCATGCCCATTCATCTCCCTCCTTTTTTTTCTTCTCCCAACTAAACAGCATCACCAGCAACCCTCTGAACCCAGACCACCGTCTCCTCAACCCGACTCAAAAACGGACTATGTCCACTCTTCAGCCTCGTGACCTCGATCTCTCCAGCCGCCTCTCTCACCCCATTAACCATGCCTTCCTGAACCTGCGGCGGAACACACTCATCGTCTTCGCATAATAGGTAGCTAGTCGGTATCTCCTTCCAAGCCGCACCCGTAGCAGGCGCATAGAACGAAGCTACAGCCTGTGACTTGATTTGCTCGAACCAGTATTGTCCCTCGTCCTCGGGCAGGTCACCATAGAAGATCTTTGCAACTTTTGCATAAACATATGGCTCCTGGACGTCCACCCACTCGGGAATAAAGTGGTGAATGGCATCCTGCAAACAGATCCCCTCGTCCAGAATATACGCTGCCATATACCCCGTTCTCATCACTCCACCGCTAAGCCCTTGTGCTTTCCGCTCTTTCTTGCCTAGCCCGACTAACGCACACCCGGAGATGATACCACCCCAACTGTGTGCTAGGACGACGACGTCGTTTCCTGAATCGCCAATGGCGTTGAGTACGAGTGCGCGGACAATGGCGATGTCTTCTGTGAGGTCGGCTGGGGGGTCGGGATTGCCAACGGATGCTAGCTGAGCGGAGTGCGTTGTGTAACCTAGAGCGCGTAGTTTGGTGATTAGGGGGTTAAAGTGGGAGGGTGTGTGCCAGGCGCCTGGAATAAGTACGAGTTCAGGCTTCTTAGACATGGTGCGGACGGGTGGGAGTATTGCTGTGAGAGTGAGAGGTGGGATGTGTAAGGTATGTCGGTCGAGGAGAGATGCATGAGCCGTACTCGATGATTTTCGTAGGAGGATTGTTGGTTGTCTTGAAACTTATAACGGGTGACTGGTCTGAGCGTTGGTCCACTCGTATCTCCCCGTGACTGATCGAACCTTTTCAGATAGGGTATGCGCAGTTCAAGCTCAACATTGCCTGGATGGTTACTGTGAGTTGGGAAGGAGGCAAGCGGTCAGTAATTACTAAGCATGGTGTTGTGGGAGCCAGTCAGCATAGCGACTACGATGTCGTGCTGGACGCCTAGATACGCCCGGGCTGACATGGCCTTGACGTGTATGTTGGAGGCATAGCGCTTACGTGTCCTCACCGTATTGTTGTCGAGTTCGAATCAAAATCTAGGCGGAGCAGACGACGGTAAGACGTGATTGTGAAGGTGAGTACAGTCAGAGTCATGGCTTTGTGCTGCCGGGTACTACAGCAATCTTCCCAATCTTCCCCACAAGGGCTGAGCATGTGTTTCCCGGGACGCTGCCCTCAATTTTATCCTCGAAATCCATATACCTTCCAACGGATGGCATGTTTCTGCTAGCAGAGGTTGTGTCCACATGTCTTTATTTCCGATTCCTCCATGAAACTGGTGTTGACCGTCGCCATGCGGCATGGCATGAATGGCGTCATGATATCAGAAAAGCTGGCGCTGGTCTTGACAGACGAAAGCTGAAAGCGTCGAGCTGGATGCTCCATTGAGGACACTGTTGGGTCTCCATGGCTCAATCTTCTCCCTTGGTCCTCACATAGGATGTGCTTCGGTCGTTGATGCTCGGCTGGTTGTAGTATGGATATCTGCACGTGCGTGCACGATGATCGGTTCGTCACATGGTGTAAATTGGCTGGTTCATTGCGTAGTTCTCGTTCGTTTACGTCCCGTAAGAATACTTCCACTGAGGTCGATATCGGATTGTTGGAGTTCCAAGGTCTTGATCGAAATTGATAGTGTGGAGTGGGGCGGACATGAACTAAAGCGTTAGCGAGGGGTGGTATTCACGATGAGCCTACAGCCAATCACGACTCGCAAACGCCAGGGGTCACTGGAAGGGTATCCTTGTCCACCCAATAGGGGAAAAAGTCACGGTAGGACTAAATGCAATGCATGTGTAGAGTTGTACACGAAAAGCTGAAGCTTGGGTATTGTTGTACGTCTGTCGCCGTCCCCAGGCGATGTTTGCGCCTCCAACGCCGACAGTACCCAGAGTCACGCCCCTGGATACAAACTGAAAGCACCGACTCGCTGCATGCATACCCCTAGAAGAATCTCCACCAGATGAAGACGATGATTATGAAAGCCAACCCGCCAATGGGTCCGTACTGCGCGTTGTTAGCATTCCACAATCTTGACGTGTTCGTATTGCTGTCCACGACTGACCTGTTTTAGCAACAGCTCCCAATTGATGCGCACAGCAGCCTTCTTGTACTTCCTACTATCTTCGCGCAACCGACTCGAAATATCACCCATCCTCTCCAGACTGTCCCCACGGTACAGCAGATCCTCAATGTTCTTGGTCATGACCTTTGTGACGTCCTTGAGCTCATCGTTCAGCTTGTCTAGATTCTGTGTCGCTCTCGCGTCTTGATATGTCTTCTTTGAGCGCTGGATAAAGGTGTCGAACTCGACAAAGGCGTAGGGCCGGCATGTTGGCGAGAGGTACTGATGCGGTTGGTATGTAGTGGTGAATTCGCGGTGGAGATCGGAGAGGTATGTGAAGGCGAGTTTGCGCGGGTAGGACCTGTCGCATATGCAGAGGAAGCAAAGGTCGCCTTCGATTATGTAGTGATATGTGTAGTTTCCGCTCTCTATGCTCGCTTGTTGCTCAGCGTTACGGCTCAGACGGCGCTGGACAAGCTTGACTTTGGCCTTGACCTCATTGAACTCTGCGTCGTTCTGGGAATTGTAAGTTTCTTGAAACAGAATACGCGCATTCTTGGAGGCGGCAGTACCTGTTCATCGTCGACTGAGGCTGTGAGTAGTAGGCCTGGACCTCTGTCAGCGCTTCTGGACCCTAGAATACTGCAGAGTTACTGACCATCAAGCCGGGATATCATCGTGTGCTTGATCATGGTGGCGCTTGTGGGGGTAAAACAATGCCCGATAGTTGTAGAGTATCGCCGGTTTGGGCCAGTGTTATCAACTTAGGCCTGCAGTCGTGGGATTGCGCAGGAAAGGCTACGTGTTGGTGTTGATGATACCAGATCGCAGAAGATGACGATGCGGAAAGGGTCGCGGAAGAGCGCACGGACTCACCAACCCCATTCACACAGCGACCAAGCATGCCGTGACCTCCATGGCTCTGACATCCATGATTCTGAATGACTCTCCAATGCGGGTCACGGATCCAAAGAGATAGCACAAGTTGATGTTGGCATCGTCAATACAGAACGTTTGGTACAACCTCAACTCAACGCCCCAGCCACCATGCCGAATCGCGCCACTGCGCTCGCGTACTCTTCTCGCACCTTCACCCCAATCATTGAGGGGCGGGCGCACTTTCAGCCCTGATGCAAGCAGCTCGCTGTCCTCGGACTTGCGCCTGCCATTCACCAAAATCCAATCGTACGCGCTAGCGACCCTTTCTGAGACGGTACCTGCTCAAGTCCAACACCAAGCCTCTCTATCTGAACCGAATCACAATCATGTCGTTACCGGTGAGGTATGTACCGTTTCTTCACAATGTCCTGAACCGTCTCTTCCAATCCCTAATACAACCTTCACTTTCACTACCCCCACAATCGAAGACCCAGCAACATTTGGCAGCCTGAATTTCGTCTCTCCTAAACCTAATTAACAAGAACAGACCGTCATCCGCCACTCAACTCGACTCTTCACACGACTCGAAATCAACAACTACTTCACCCATAGAAAACACGTCCGAGTCAGGGCAAGAGCGAACTACTATACCACCAGATCCCGAAATACCAAACAAAAGAGCAAAGATGTCTCATTCCATACCAAACTCATCATCTCTCTCTTCAGCTCCCTCATATCCTTTTGAGCAGACCTCGCCTGTTGCCCCAAATCTGCCAAGCCAGACCGCGGACACTGCCATTCCGAGCATAGAGAACAGCTCGTCCAACATAGCAACCAATGACTTTCTACCTCAGACTCAGCAGGCGCTGGCATCTATGTCTGCGCCTGAATCAATGACCGCGTCAACATCCAACATGGGCGCTAAACGCGCACCCAAGCAGAGCCCAAAGCGAGCACGCGAAGAGGAGGATGACGAAGAAGAAGAAGAAGAGGCCTTCGGCACACCACCACCCAAGAGACCAGCCAAGAAGGCAAAGAGACCAGCAAGCAGCAAGACCGCTACAAAGAAACCGGCAAAGCTGAAGAATACCCCCGCGCAGAAGCCTACAGCCGCACCACCACTACTACCCAGCTCGCGCCCATCACGAACCCGCAGAGCACCAGAGCGCTTCGAGGATCTTGAGGAGAAGACTACTTCCAAAGCTCTTCCTGCCAAAAAGGGGGCCAGTAAGGTTTTTGATCCTGTCTATATAACCACCAATTCCTCCAGCCGCCTCGTCAAAGCCGATGTTTACGTAAGTCTGCCCTCAATCTGTCATCACCTCACACAACATATCTCTGACACATCCCAGCACATGCTTCTTGAAAGACCGGCCTGGAACTCTCTTACCGCATCCCAACAATCCACTCTCATCTCCATGCTCCCCGAATCTCCCGACAACGTCAACCTCCTCGCCAAAATCTCTGCTGGAGAAACGGTAGATACGCGACCAGCAGCGTTTACACTAGCAAACAACTGCTTCCGGACAGACGTCGCCAAGTTCCAGGAGGATCTCAAGAATGGTCATTTGGCGAAGACGTGGCAAGCTGCTGCTGAGCAGGCGGTTGTGGAGAGGGCGGCGGGGGAGTATGATGGGTGGAAGGCGGAGGAGGCGGAGGCTTGGTGGGGGCAGAAGGGGATGTGAGGTTACTCATGTCAAATCGGTGGGCAAAGTCGAGCCTCGGCTACTATGGAAAGCTGACTATCTTCTCAAGTAAATGTCGTCTGCACGAGGAAACTATGGAAGACGATAGGTGTCGCGTTGCTGAAGGCTCGGGTTTGAGTAAAGCGAGCGCATGCTAGCAGCGTACTGCAGTACGTCTTCCGTTTTGCCTCCTTCGGTAACCTCTTTTGATGAGTCTGCAATCACACATATGTTCTCCCGGCATCCTTGAAAGTCGGGGAAGTCGTACTTGGCTCAGCTGCTCTACATCATTACGGTGCTAGGGGATGAAATGAAATGAACTTGTAGGGGGATTTCTCAAAAGATTCACACCATTTGCTATTGTCCATTCACGAGACGCAGCGGAAGCTGCGTCAATCAACAGAGTCGGTGCACACTTGTTTCTGAATGCCCTATTTCAACTCCAAACTCCAATTCCCAACTTTCGCCTTCCATAATCCAGTTTCTCCTAGGCAATCAACATCGGCTCACTCTTCTACACTCAAATACCAATTCACCTGGACGGTCACACATTCAACAGCGGCATCTTTACCTAATTCGGTATCTCTAACAGGAACTATGACCTCTAGATTCCGGCTAATGGACCTTCCGGGGGAGCTGTTTGACAATGTCATTGCGCATTACGTACACAGTGTTCCCGTTCATGATGCCTCGGCTACTCGGGCAGTCTCCAGTAAGTTAATCCGAGAAACACAGTTATTGTTTGCTAATACCTTGTAGGGGCATTTGACCAAGCTATAAGCTACCAGATGATCGCAAATCTATCGCAAGACGGCATGAAGGTCTCACCACTCCGCGCGTGTCCGGCCTCCAGAACCACCAAGCCCTCTACTCACGACAAACGTTCACTCCGAATCATCGCCCGTATACATTACGATCTTCACACCATCATTGGCCGCCCCTAGCGCGTGAGCTCATTGGACGACCTGCGCGTTAGAGATGACACGCGCAGAGGCCGATTTTGTGGGGCTTCCTAGACGGCAATTGGCTGTCTAAGTACCCTCAGCTTATACCCTACCGGCTCGAGATGAAAGCCACCCCAACCTCTAAAATCACGCCATCAAGATACGGTACTTGCGATACATCGAGATGGCTGCAGTGCAGTGCCTCGGATGTTTCTGAAATTGTAAATCATTATCATTCCACAGCTTTCGGATTCTGGAGAGAGGGTTTTCGTGGTGGTTTCCAAGCTATCCTGACCATCATAAGAACTATACCAAGGAAAAGAATCTAGGCGATGTCACATGACCGGTCTGACGGGCGACACGCCTCCTGGATGTTGGAAGATGCATGATGCAGCTGGATAAGCGCCACCGTCGTTTTGCAGCAAGTCGGAGAAGATGCAGCGCTGAATAGATAAGACCATACTGGAATGACCTCGCAATCTGCACCTGCCGGACTAGAACGTACACCCATAGGAGCGTGTTTTGGTGATGGACATATAGACTTACCGGAAGTGAAATGGGTGGTCTCAATGTTCCGTTGTGTCAGTGGCTGCTAAAACAAAAATGCCTTGCCGGAAATGGT
This sequence comes from Alternaria alternata, assembly GCF_001642055.1. Classification (NCBI taxonomy): domain Eukaryota; kingdom Fungi; phylum Ascomycota; class Dothideomycetes; order Pleosporales; family Pleosporaceae; genus Alternaria; species Alternaria alternata. The sequence goes on along the minus strand of NW_017306223.1, from coordinate 175,935 downwards.
TAACCACCAAGCATCTCTGGCGTCAGCCTTCCAACACGTTTCAACAGTTCAAGATCTCCCCCATACCCTTGAGGTCAGCGATTCCTCCAAGTTTCGAGGCAAACGTTTTAAGGCAAATGTACTTCAGCCTCGCTATGATATGTCGACGTGGTGCTGGTATGCTAAGACAAATCAGACCTCACGTCGGAAGCACATGCTTCACATAACACGGCTGAGCACTGCACCAGTCACATCTGGCGTTCAGCCCGACCACTACGCACCTGGATACTTACTGCAGCTCTCCATCACGACGCCCTGATCCGTATTATCGCCCGCTTGGCGACAACAGAAATGCGTTTTGGTAGGCCTACCTGTCTCCTTATCTCTTGCTCAGAAGTCCTTGGGAACGTCTAAAGTTTTCCCGAATGAAATGTTCATGACGCTCATGGACGATGAAGTATAGATCGCTAAACATACAAGCAGATGAGCTTCGTCTTATCTCCATCCTATCTCGCTCACCCTCAGCCTCGCTCCGCCAAGACAACGACGATTTGGTGGCTTGCACGCTAGATCATTACTCACTGATCAGAGCATCAGGGAAAGCATTATTGCCGACAAGAGACGCAGAGATTTCACTGGACTGGACGTCAGAACATCAGCGTGATGAAGAAAGACAACGCCGCCGCAAGGACTCTGGCTCGTCATTTGGAAGCACAGGAAGTGAAGAGGTCATCAGTCATAAGGCGCCCATTGGTGAACATAACATAGCATCCCAAGACTTTGAAAACCACCGCTCGATTGGTGGCAGGTTCGAATGGGGAGATTACGTCGCTCTATCTTACACTTGGGGCAATCCAGCGGATAAGAAGAAGATCATCCTCAATGGCGAAATCGTCCTAGTGCAAGCAAACCTTGAAGCTGCTCTACGTGCGCTACAACGAAAAGAACCGATGAGGTCTGGATACAAGATCTGGATAGATGCGTTGTGTATAAACCAGGGGGATCTTGGCGAGCGAAGTCGCGAAGTACGTCGAATGCGGCTGATCTACAAGATGGCTGCTGATGTCGTGATATGGCTTGGGAGTGAAGCCGAGGAAAGCGACAAAGCCATGGATCTGATCCGCATTCTGTCCGATTCATGTAAAGACGGCACCGACAAAGCGCTAGGGGTCAAGCTGCGACGAGACCCTGGATACCTCGAGCCGGGTGCTTGGCTCGCTCTCAGTTGTCTGCTTGAACGCTCATACTGGAACCGCATGTGGATTATTCAGGAACTATGTTTGGGTGGCGCCAACGCTCCAATTCTTTGTGGATACAAGAGCGTGACCTGGAAAGAATTCTTTACCGGTATCTACACTTTTGGGAAATACAACGTCGATGTCATCTTCAACTGCATCGATCGCGAAAGAGCATTGGTCGGTAAGAAGCCCTTCGGCCTAAATAGGAACAAGATCATCCACATTGATATGGAACATGAACGACAAATCGGAGCTGGGAAAACACAGTACATGTGCCTTTTGGATATAGCCAGGAAGTCAGATGCGTCAGACCTGAAGGACAAGGTTTACGGAATACTCGGCCTCATGCCTGGTCCAGTGACCTCATTGATCGATCTGGATTACGCTCGCTCCATTGAGAAGGTGTACACTGAGTTCGCTAGGAACTACATCACGGGAAGTAAGTAGAGATACATGCATCAGGCACCAAGACATCACTAACTGGAGATTAGCACAAAGCCTGGAGATACTGGAGCAGTGCCGATTTAGGGACACGAATCTGCCATCATGGGTTCCTGATTGGAGAAACAAGGAGCACTATCGCCTTTTCAGCGGCACACACTCCACCTACCATGCGAGTGGTACCTCGGTCGCTTCGTATCGTTTCAGTGACGATGGCAGGATATTGTACGCAGATGGCGTCATGCTTGACAAAGTTGACGGCTTAGGATGTGCGTACCTGGAATACGGTACCAGTACGGAGCAACCAGACTGTGTCGTCCCTTCCAACAATGCATTGAATGTCTATGGGTCTGATGGGTCGATGCGCGATGCACTCTGGCGAACTCTAACGGGAAATCGTACTCCAAACGGTCGTCCGGCCCCAGATACCTACGCCGAGATACTGGACTTGCCACTAAGGGAGAGCTATTCCAACCCGTTACCATCACGAGGAGCTAGAGCATTCAGTCGATTCCTGACCCAGAGTGCTTCCCTTTCGGTCGCCAGTAAGAGGCTCGATAGTTATTTCGTGAATCCATCGGATATATTCCCAAAGACAGGTATCGATGCAGTCGAGCGTGTGTGGAGGTTTACGAGAACGCACCGCATGATGACCACATGCAAGGGCAGAGTGGGGATGGTACCACGTGAGGCACGCAAAGGCGATCTTGTTTGCGTACTGTCTGGTCTGGATGTGCCCGTTCTGCTTAGGCCTGGAGAGAACCGAACAGAGCCACTTGTGCTTGTTGGTAGTGGTTATGTGCATGGCATCATGGATGGCGAAGCGATTCAGTGGATGCGAGATGGTCTTTGTGAGTCGGAAACATTCTCTCTCCGATGAGGTGATTCTTTCTCTCTGATATCCCCCATTTCTTGTTGATCGCAGCCAGATGGGATGGAAGAATAGCCAAACTGTAACATACTCAAGTTGAATCCGCTCGCTGCCCCTAGGGAAAAGGATGGCTTTACGATTCCAAGATATCGAACTCTAAATGACCCCCTAAGCACTACTAGACTAGCAACATACGTACTTTACATGGGTCTCTCGTCTTCCTTTCATCTATATTCTCTCTATCGCAGCAGATCCTGCGCCTTCCCATATAGAAGGAAGTTTCAGTAGTAGTTGTAATACAAGTCCTAGAGTTTGTGACCGATCCGTACACACGATAGCCCGCTCCTCAGCACTTAAGCAGAGGTCTCTTCGCCGCTGCGATGTGCTTCGTCTTATGAGCTTAATAATCTATTCTCTTTCGTGCACATAGGCCTATTATTGGATGCAGTTGCTGATTATTGCAATGATGTCGAAGTGCGATAATAGTAGACCTGGGAATTTAATGTAGTATTCCGAATATATGCCATTAGAGCAAAATAACATCGATAGTAGAGAGCAGATAACATACCGAGTGAAGTGTTGTTGTGAGATTATGATTCAACTGCTTTTCTTCTTTGTCCGCAAAGTCAGGATAATAGATCCATTTTGACCTTAAGAATTGTTCCAACCCATATGTTAGTATATATATATATCCAGATCACTTTTGACAATCTTCAGCAGGGTTCGATTGTTCCGGTGGCAAATATCACAATTTGAAAGGATGTAGCGCTTGTAACAGCCATTCCACGTCTAATACTACAGCTAGTCCTTAGACGAGATACTACTTATACCACAGAACGTCGGGTCACGAAGCACATATGCATTATTGTTGGAGGCTTTGGCTTCTGGAATGCGAGGTCTAGAGGTAGATAAGAATCGAGGGAAGATGCAGTAAGACCGCGTCCAGCCCTCTTGAAGCGCACGTGGCTAAAAACCTTCAAACTCAAAACGTCCGGTAAAGTGGGAGCATAGAACGTGCCAGATGTCCACTTGGAGCGCACACCTAGGCATGTCGGATCGAATCAAGCCAGCCCATAGTTAAGCGCCTCGCCCAAGAGCCAGGCCGTGCGACATAACAAACTTCAGCTCGACGGAAAGCGCCTCCAACATTAATCGTTAAACATCCCTGGCGTTGTGCATATCTGTCATACATCTAGAGCATCACTGTGAAAGCCAGGTATTTTGCGTGCACCATGCTCTCGGTAATACTCCGTCGTTGTGTTATCACGACCACACATACCTATGTAGCTTTACGACATCAATTTGTTGTTGACTTAGAAGAAAATAGATTTTGCTTCCCCAGATTCGCTCCACATTCCTGCAGATCACTTTTGAGGCCAGCCTGACGATCGCCTCGCCGAGGCTGGGGGAGCCTTGCACACGCTACAAAACTAGATATGCACTAACACGATCTAATGTACCCGCAGGGCAAGTGTATCGATTTGGCTTCTCGCCTCGCGACGCTACCCCTTCTGGCAATCTGACAAGATTATCGAGATGGTCGCTTGCATTCTCCCGCGTTCAAAGACAATGCTCCTCGGAGGACAACTCTATTTCGCCTCCACTACTGCGGGCAGTGGGAAGGTTTCGATCCGTTCCTCTCTGACTGCTGTGATGATTAAACGACGGCGTACCACCTATCAATTCTGCGGATATGAGCAGGTGCAGAGGGGTCGTTCAACTACGACGTTCGACACCCCTGGCCATCATCGATTACAGTTCACACTACCAAAAATCTGTCTTGACCTTCCACTACTTTCAGGACCCTGAATCGCATGTCTAGAACACATGCAGATGCATCAATCTGGCATTGAGCTCCGCAAGGCGAGACCACCCTCGTCCAGCTAGTGAAGTGGGAAGCTGAGCTATACCTGGGGTTCGAACGCCCTTCGACGTAGAGAACTCGACGGCATGGCCGAAGAATGCTCTCTATCGCCTGGACATCTGCAAGCCACAAGGTCTGGAGCAGCATACTCAGCTGGATACTGACCCTGTATCGTGGCCATCTAGACCCGCTTGTAATGAACATAAGATAATCCTCTCTGTCCCCGATTATCTCGGTATCACAACTGTTCATCATCTCTATTCAATACATCATGCTCTTCAATCCTGTCTTGTCCGCACTGTTGATGCTCGGTACGGCTTCTGCACAGGTCAGTACCAAGTCGTTGGTGACTTGCATCACAAAGCAAGGAAGTAAATCTTCAGCGTCGGTGAAGACGGCGTCTAAAGTCCTTACCATCCCTTGGTACGCCTTAAAGGTCACAACATCCACTCCATCCCGCACTACCACGCCCGCTACTTCTACGATCATCGTCTCCACAACGGTGACGTCGAGCACAACCACGACACTTCCGGTTGAGACCGACACAATCACCACTACGTCTACAGAGATCAGCACGGTCCCTGAAATCACAACGGCCACGATCACTTCTGACAGCACTGCCTACACGACAATAACAATTACTGACACCACTACGATTGCTGCCTCTGCCGGCTTCGTTCCGATTGAGTCCAACGTCCCTAACTCGCAAAAGCGCCATGTCGCAGATGATTTGGCTCTAGAGGAGAGACAAGATTCGCGCAAAGCCAAGCTCTACGTTAAAGATGGCAAGCCCGCATTTGATCCACCGCGCTTTCCACAGTCAGTCAACTGTGCTGGCATTGTCGCCGTCATCACAACCAAAGTAGTCACAAAGACTGCAAGCACCACACGTGTAATCACCGCGCCTACACCACTTGCTACTTCTACAACGACGTTTTCAACATCCACTGTCATCACAGAAACGCCACCGCACGCATCAACAACCGTTACCGTCATCACCACTGTCTTGACAACTAGCACTTCAACATATACAGAGACTGCCACAAACGTTGTGAGCGCGACCGTCAGCATTGACATGCCACAAGCGACATACTACGCTGCATGCGCTGAAAACAACTTGATCTCGACTGTCAACGGTGTACCCATCGATGGAGCGTATGAAGGAAACGGACAGTTCTCATATGTAGGAGATACAGCCACCGCTTACGACTGCTGTGTCGTTGGAATCAACACTCCCAACGCTGCTGGAACCTTCTGGTTCACCCAACCTGGGTCTTCTAACTGCTACGTGATGATCCAGAATAGTGGTCAGTGTACTCCAGATACGATAGCAGGTACCCTCTCGTTGAGCAGCTGGAGATCATGGGTCGTCAGCAACGGCTACTGTGGGTATTGGGGATTTCCGACTCAGTAAGGGAGGAAGATGTTTACGGCAGAGATGTTGCCTCACTAGGCGATTGATAATTTCTATTAGTCAGTAGTGTCAAGGAAGCGACTCTCATAAGATAAGACTTAGATGACCTTTCTGCTCCCAGCTCACCTTGTTCTCGTGTCCCCACCTCGTGAGCTGTCGATCGTCAAGAGGTATTACACGAGCAAGGCCTATTACTCCATAAAACTAGCAAACTAACGAGTCACGGCATAGGATTACGATGCCTTCCATAGTCAACGACATTCGAGGAGATATCTAAGCCCAGTTCGTGGCCACGTCGTACGGCTCCAAACCCCCATGCGACATCCTAAACCCCTTCATGGTGTTTCTCTCAAGGGACTGTCCAGCGGCGCCTCGCACATATCTTCCATGACATGCGCCATTTGGAGGGGTTGGTGATAGCCTGGACGATTGACGGTTGGGGTGGCCTGTGAAACGTCTCCTGCTCAAATGAGAAACGGTAAGAAGAGACAAAGTATAGGTCAGTTCTGGAATCGCTGGGCGTCAGCCGGGCTGACAAACGCTGGGACAACTTGCATCGAAACTGAAGCGTTAGAGTAAAGTAATAATAAGTGTTATCGAGTTTAAAGCACTTCTGGCGTGCCGCGTTGCGCACCGTACTGAGGATTGACTACCAATTTCGCTTGACGAGCATGAGACTTAGGGTTAAAAGCTATCAGTTATGATTAGAATATATAGATTAGATATTGAAAGCGAAGTTTCCTCCAACGAGGTTCAGACGTAGAGTAGGGGTTGACTTAATGTTAAGAAGTGGTTATAAAGTTCCAACGCCAAGACCTCAGCAGTACAAATGAGCAGTGCGAGAAACTTAACAAAACTTAATTAAAATGCTATAAATATCTTCAGCTATGCGAACAATGCAAGCATAGGGTATAAGTACTAATATAAAGGGATTTGTTACATAGAAAATGTAGGTTTCCGTAAATAGACTGCGTTGTAGATTTTGTAAGACATCCTAAAGCAACGCTGTAGTTTGCTCAGTGCTGCCTAAGTTGCGGTACCCGTAGCTTCTTCTAATGCGTCCTGCACCTGTGTAGGTAGTATTATTGCCAGATCCAACAACCGCTGCGCGTACTGCTCTTGCGATATCCCTGAGAATGTCCCGCTTTCTAGCCTTGATGTTAACGGTGTCCTTCTTCCGCTTTACCAGCTTCTCTATTTTAGTCTTCATCCTCTGCAAGGGCGTTTCGTCGGGCAGCGCGAAAGATGTCTATAGTAGTTCAAAGAGTTAGCGGGTGTTCGAAATGCAGGAGATGTGTTGAGTTACTTACGGCGCATAAATCAGGATCAATGATCGCTCTCTTCTGAAGTCATTGATTCGTAACGATGGATAGAGTTCTCGCTTGAGGAGAAGTCAAGCGGAGGATTCCAATCAGGCGGAGGCATCCAGTGGCGCGGGGGGGTCCAGTTCAGCGGAGCAGTCCAGTTGGACAGAGGAGTCTAATCGTTCGAAACGTGATTCATCATTTACCCAAGGAGAGTTTTAAGCGTGACGGTCCCATTCAAAACAGTAGCGATTTACAAGATATATTTACCAACATATCCGCCAAATACCTCGGAAGCCCAGTTCGGCAGAGGAAGAATGAACCCTTGGTCGCTTTTATCCACAAATGTGTTGATACTGTCCTCGGGATCGAGGGTAAGTCCTCTGACGACGAGATGAAGACTCGATACCTCCGAGATATCATCCGGTACGCGACTCGAGGGGAAAGTCACGCGACGTATTCACTGGCGATTCACCCGGAATCCTCTGATAATATAGATCGTCCTTCTCAGCGAGTGGCCAATTTGACAAGCGCCGCTGCAGTAGGCAGCCTCGTAGCAGTCAAGCATCTACTGAAAAAGTATGTAAAGAGTTGGCCTTCGTCCGAATATCTCAATTGGAGCCACAAACAGGGTGGTCTCTCTGACCCTATCGGAGCAGCAGCATCTAACGGACATGTTAAAGCCCTGCAGCATCTACTGACTAAACTTCGGCCTTTGGTAAACCAAAAATCTGGACTACCTCGAGGCTCTCCGCAACACGAGCTGCAGCAGTTGAATCGTCGACTCTACTCCATCTTTTGTATGGCCATTCGCTCAAAACACTGTCCGACGATCCAAACCCTTGCAGATTTCGCTCAAAAGTACAAGATGTCTTTCGGCTTCTATTATGACAGCTATAGCCCAGAACAGGGTGACGAATGGATCAAGCATGCTGTCAGGACTGGTTGCGTCAAGACTTTTCAGACTACCCTGTCTGTGATGATGAAAATTAATCCCAAAGCTTACCATTCACTAAAAGATCACTATCTAAAGTCGGCGTTTTGGTACTCTTGCAGGTTCGGTCAGGGAGACGTTCTTCAGTATCTCATTGTCCAAGACCGCGTCTTACTGCAGAAACATGGCAGATATGGTATGAAGTTGGCTGCTAGACACCTCTGCCGGAACATCATCACCATACTCCTCGGAAATGGCGTCTCAATCAATGATGGTAAGCCCGTTCAGGAAGCAATCAAGTACGAAAATATCTCTATAGTTGAGTTCATGATTGCCCACGGCGCAAAGGTGGATGCAAAGGTAGATGCAAAGGTAGATGCAGTAACCTACACTTCTTGTTTGTGTAGTTAAATTAGCGGAGGAGTTACCGTAGTATCTGGACGGCAAAGTAGACTGCTCTACGAGGCTTGTTAATGACGTAGAAGGTAGCGAGTTTTGGAGGAGTAGATTTGAGGCTGTACTTCATGTGTAGACTGCGGAAACTGTTGCCTTTCTTTAGAAAACCTTGGTTCGCTTCCATGTGAAATTTTTCTGCTGCGTATTCGCGGGGTCTTGGCTGCGTGTGCATTTAGCCTGTCTGTGGCTTAAATACTAGGGTCTAATATGTGCTATAGGCCTTTTGGGTTTGTTCCTCTGTGATTACGGGTAAGTACAGAGCATGTGCGGTGCGGATGCAAGATTCCTATCTATCTGCTTTAATTAAAAGGTCGTCTTGATATACTTCGCTACCTAGGTATTCTTGGAAGCTGCACAGGCATAAATTGTGTAAAGAGTGCAGCTAGCGATAGCTTAATTGTTTAGCACTTTATTATACGTATGATTATTCTTATACTATCTGCATTATTTGCGGCAAAGAGTTATTTTGACAGTGATACCTTGATCGTTACGCGTGTGAGGAGGCTGGGGGATTGCGGCACGGCATGATGTGATTGGCTGTGATGTGGGAATGCGGCACACGCAGGAACTGTTTTGCTGCTTTACATCTTTTTGTGATAACGTCTTTGAAAGCTGCTGCCTGGCAGGATTTTACCGTATTGATGTCGTGATTTAAGACCGTGTCTTCTTTCGTTCTTCTTCACTTACCTTCACTCACATCTTTAAGACTCAGGGTTGGACATTACGACAAACCTACGTATTCTACGACTACAAAACAAAGGATCTCTGCGTCGTTCTCGCTCGTAGAAGTTCCTAACGATGAGCACCATTAAAATTGAAGGCCCGGTCCTCATACTTGGCGGTTGCGGCTTCTTAGGACACCATCTCGTCCGAGAATTTGCTCGCGCAAGCCCAACCCTCCAGATTGTCGTCGTCGACGCAAACACTGAGCGCAATCGAAACGCATCGGCGAACTATTTCAAAGCCGACATCCTCCAACGCGACAAGTTGGCCCAAATATTCCAAGACGTGCAACCCCAAGTGGTGCTGCACACGATCTCGCCCTACCCCTTCGAAGTCAATCATGCACTGCTAGAACAAGTCAATGTAGTCGGGACACAAAACATACTCGAATGCACTAAAGCTGTCGGCACCGTTCGCGCACTAGTATATACATCTAGCTCCTCCGTGGTACACAACCAGCGCTCGCCCATGGTCGAAGCAACCGAGGACCAGCCCGTGCTCTTGCATCCCAACCAACCCGAATACTACTCGCACACTAAAGCTCTCGCAGAGAAGATGGTGCTAGCTGCGAACCGCGAGAATGGCCTGCTGACTGCTGTAGTCCGACCGGCTGCGCTGTACGGTGCTGGTGACAGCATCATGACTACCAACGTCACGCAGCAAGCGCTCAGTGGTCGCGCTAACATCCAGTTCGGACACCAGTCCTACCTCTACGACACGTGCTACGTAGAGAACTGCACTTATGCGCAACTGCTACTTGTGAAAGCGCTGCTTGATGCTTCTTCTTCGGCGCCATTGTCCGCAGACAAGAAGATCGAAGGAGAAGCCTTCTTCGTCACAAACGACGAGCACATTCCTTTTTGGAACATCGCTAGAATCGTTTCCGAGCTCCTCGGGACACCCGTCAAGGATAAGCAAGTAAAGTGTATCCCGATTTGGCTTGTTAGTATGCTGGCGTGGATGGCCTCTTGGCTCTATTGGGTCTTTTCGCTTGGCCACAGGCAGCCCAAGCTTACTCCATGGGTAATTCGTCTCGTGACGATGGAGCGGACGCTTTGTATAGATAAGATTAAGACGAGGTTGGGATACAGGCCACTGTTTACAAATAGACAGGGGTGGAAGAAGTCGCTCGAGTGGGCTGTGGAGTATGTAAAGGCTGACAAGGAGGGAAAGACGGCGTAGGTTCGATGGGGAGTAGGCCGTCGAGGAAATCTTTTCTCGGTTTGTGTTAGAACATAAGTTCTGGGAAATATCAATCATAACACATTTTTCACATATATTGAGAAGGCCAGCATCGTCGATTAGGTGACTCTGTCGAACTCGTTGATACGCGAAAAACCTTGGTTCGTTTCCATGTGGACCCTTTCTGCGGCAGGTCTTATGATTCGAGAGAGGCTCAAAAGGCTAAACCCGCGACCATGTGCTTACTACGCTTCTCAGATGACATATAAAAGTTGTCTGTTTCCTATCATTACCATTCTCTCTTCCAACAATAAACTTACTCCCTCCTTTTCACCAAAATAAAAAAGCGAACGTTTCATGGTCTTCTGCCAGCGGACTACAAAAACTACAAATGTAGTAGACATGTCGTCTTCCTTGTCGCCGAAACCAACGCAAAAAACTGTCATGAGAGACAAATGAGCGCGTCGTATGTATGATGGTTGCTCCCTCTTTCGCTCAAAAGCTCCGACGTATGCTATCCATACAAGAGATTGAATTCTTAACATCAAAGATTTTGGCGAGCCAACATCCTGGATATAGTACCAAGAGTTCCTGATATTCGCGGCGAGCTACGCAAGCTGAAGCTATTTAAGAAACTCTTCTTGTGCTACGTCTCTCGTCATCGTAAACTCACTGCCTTATTTCATATTCAAAACAATGGGAAGATGAGTGATGTGGCCTCCCTCTCTGCCTTAAAACATAAAAAAGACGAGTACATGTGCGAGACACGAAAGGATGTTTCTTCACCATCATACCGAGCAAGTCTCGAAAAGGATTAATCCTCTTACTTCATTACGAATGTCCGCTCTGACGCCAGCCACTCGCGCAGTGTGTAAAACCACTCCTTCCGACCGGTTCCTCTTTCCTTTCAACAAACTTCCTTCTTATCAGAAAACCAAAATACACCTGCCGGAGTATATATGTCTCTGCTTCTCCATCTCAAAGTTCACCAGTTACATATGACACGCGAGACGCGATCAAAAAAGCTTTTCATTCTCTATTTCATGCCGAGCTGTCCTTCCAAACACACGACAACCGATCTATGTTCACCTTTCGGCCCTCAGACCTCATAGCATATAACATCTCCACGGTCTCCGATGTTCCCTCTGTCCTTGTACAACGACTTCTCCTTTACAAAAACCGAAACCTTTAGATTCTACCTACATGTTCTTCTTTGCTCCCCAAAGCTCCAAACACATATCGCATGTGCGAGAGACACCAGAATATCAGTTCGCATATACTGATACCGAGCACTTCTCTCAAAAGTATTTGCAGGATGCCTATATCCACTGCCAAGCACACCACACAAGCGACATTTAAAGCTTCCTCTTCCGCCTCCATCTCTCCTCATCCACGCTCCTTCACTGGCAGTACCAAGAATACAGTGACGGAATCTACATGGTGTGCTTCTTTTTTCCAAAATCTTACTCTTTCTAAATTATGTGGGAGAGACTCTGTTCCGTTTTTCAAAAACCGCAATATCGACTATGGCATGTCTAGCACGAACTATCGCAACTCCTTAGCTACTATCATGAATCTTGCAGTATAAACTGCAATGTCCAGCTCATCGCCCAAAATTCAGGACCAAAAGAAGCTACGAATGTTAACATGTTTGTGGGGATGTGTCGCATTCTAAAACCGTCAACAAAACACCGTATGATCGAGACTGGGTTGCAGAGACCATGGTTCCTAAACATCACACATCCTGCTCACCCCGGCTACCTGACGTTTGCTCTTCTCTTTTCAAAAAATGGCCTTTACAACGCCACGTCGAGCAACGGTCCGTCACCACGGTACAACAATTGCAAGCACATCATCTATGCGCAATATCGGATTACGACACCTCAAACTCCACCACAACTTCACCACAACAACTTCGACCAGAGAAGAAATACAATGATCAAATCATAGGGGTATTTCAATGATGCACCACTGGTGTCTGGTGTCTAACAAGCTATATACCATACTCACTACTACCCTTTTGCCCAATCAATACACATTAATCCCTAATGTAAACAAAGACGACCTTTTTTCCTTCTGAGATCCAGGCGCCAAAAACTCCACGCTTGGTTAAGAGAGAGATAGAGAAAAGAGACAATCGAATCATGACTTCCTTCGTAGTAACAAGACCACGCTTACGGCTCCATGAACCCATTTCCCTTGAGCCCACACTTGGTCTCTAAGCTAAAAGTCTTCTCAAACGCCTTGACCTTCCTCATCGCTTCTACCTTCGCGACCTTGACTCTCGCAACAGGCGGGCTTAGCTTCGTCGTAACCTTGCTGATCTTGGGGATAGCAGCACGCTTCCCATCACCGCCGTAAGGGCTGTTACCAATGCACTTGCCGCTGTTCTTCCACTGAGCATCAGCAGCCGACTTCCACAGCGCCGTGATATCAACTGTCATCTCCGGTGTGTAGTAGAGACGACAGTCAGCCTCCTCGTACTGGAACTGCAGCGCCACACCTGAAGTATCGTTCGCACGAAGACCGTCTCGGGTGTTGACGCCTCCGGCTCCACTGACGGCACGGGAGAAGACGATGTCGCTGTAGTAGTCGTCTACCAAAATGGATTCGTTGAGCGAAGGGTCGAACTTGACGGCATATTGTACGGTCTGCTGAATAAAGCCGAATGCATAGTTGTTGACGCCCTTGACGCCACCAATGGCCTGGATGGGGTTCTTGTTGCTGCGACCGCCCATAGCGATGGTCTTCACGCCCGCCTGCTGCTTCATCAACTCGCTAAAGATGGTGCAAGTGGACGCACAGTAGCCGTCGGTTACGATGACGATGTTCTCTGCTGCGAACTTTGGCGGTCCTGTAACGTTGGCCAGAGGACCATAGCCAGTAACGTTGATGCCGCCAGACACGTAAGGAACGTAGACGTCAGAGAGGTTCCATTGATTTTGCGTAGTGTATAGCTCACCATTAACCTCATGAGGACCGAACTTCTCGTCCCACGAAGAAAATGGTGTACCGTCAGCCTTCATATCCATATGGTAATCAAAGTAAGAGGACTGAGCGAAAGCAATGGTACGGTTGCTGCTGTACTCCCGAGGGAACTGGCTCGAAAACTTGCTTGTGGCCTGTCCGACAAGGTCCAAAGCTTCAAACGCCCTCCATCGGTTGGTACCTTGGGGCTCGATGTCGGGGAACAATTGCTTGAACATGTCATAGCCTTGAAGAATAGTGCCACCACCGTTGGCTTGTAGATCGATGATGAGTTTGGTCTTTCCGTCAGCAAGGGCCTTGGGGATAAAATTTTGGGTGAGCTGCTGGAAAGGAATCTCGGCGGAACTAGATCCGACAAAGTTGGGCACTTGCAATACCGCAACATCTTCATAACCAGTAGCGTCGATGTAGAAGCCGTTGATAAGGTTCATAGGGCCAGCGGCTTGGGGGGTGGGAAAACCAGGAGCTGCGGCGCCAGCAGCAAGAGTGGAGGCCTCCTCTTCGTCTGACTGGGCACGTGTATCGGCGAACGAAGGACCTGCGGAGCCGTAGCTGAACCATTTCTTGGCCAAGTCTTCACCATTAGCGATTCCGCGGAACGGAATAGCAGGACGAGCGTAGTTCTCCATAGTATAGGAAGAGCCGTTGGCGAAGTGCAGAGTTGTGGTGGCACCAGGGTAGACCCAGCGTCCACGGCCACCTCCAGTGAACATACCAGTCCCGCTACCTTGACTACCAAGGCTGACCTGGGCGAGCTCGTAAAAGACGTTGTTGTAGAGAGCATCGCGATCCTGGAGAGAGCCAAGCTGGCTGAGATCCTCGAGAAACTCGCTCGCGTCCTTGTCGTCGATACGAACAACAGGAGACGGTGTGTAGGAGATGTTGTTGTATTGCATACCGAGAACATCAGCGAAGACAAAGACTGCGGGCAGCTGCTCTCCGTCCTCGGAGACTGAGACTAGAGGGATAGGGCGGCCCCAGGTGAAGATGGAACCAACCGAGTCGGGAATGTAGGAGAAATGTCCATCGTGAGCGGATTGGATCAGGGTGTAGAGACTCCAGCCAAAGTCGTACTCATTCTTGTAGTAACCGGCGTCGATGTATCGGTCCATGGTGTCGAGTCCGCCAAAGATATCGACGGGAGGCTGTACCTTCTCAGAGTACTCGGCAGGTGGGTTTTTCAGCTCAGCAAGAGTGCTCTGCCACTCAATGTAAGGTCGGAGTGCTTGAAGAAGTCGCTTTCCTGATGAAGCGTTGAAAGGAACGTCGTTGATGCAGTCCCAAGCCATCTGAGCAGGAATAGTCATTATGGCGGGTTGAGTGCCATCGCCGTAGACGTAGTTGGAGACTTGGGCACATGGTGGAGTGGTACCATTGGCCTGGCGAGCTTCGACCTGGGGTTGAGTCCGCGAGGGCAGGACGGGAGAGGCGACAGCCAGTGATGCAGCGCCGATGGCGGCGAGCAGGGCGGAGCTTTTCATGCTGGGTTGAGGTTGTTTACTGGGCAAGATACGGGGATAACTTGAAGCGAATGGAATGGCCAGACCAGCAATAGCGAGTGTGATGGGTGTGGATGAGGGGAGAGGATGGAAGGAGGGGTCGAGCAAGTGTTGTTTGGCGGGGGGTCGAGCGCGCCTGCTCTATACGCCGTGAGGTGAGAGGTGAGCACGAGGCTGACAGTCACGTGCAGCACCAAGTCCAGAAACGTGCAGATGCAAACGGCCGGCAAACAAGTCCAGGCTGTACTTTCCCTCTGTCCTGGATAAAGTACTCCTAAAGGTCGTGGGAGTGTGGCCTAGGAGGAGTTGGATGACAGCGGAACGGAACAGCCCACAGCCCTCTCTTAAGAAAAGGGAAAATCGACACGCGCCACTAGGAGGTTGGTGGTATACTGGAGTGACGCACCAAGGATCCGCTCGCGTACAAATACTGACAGGCCGGTCCGCATCGTTTGAACACTAACCCACAAACCGAGCACAAACGTGCTTTCGACGCCGTGACACCAATTACATTCACGTCTTTTTCCGCTTCAATATGCGGGGCTTTTCCCGGGATCCATAGAGCAATCATGGTTAGATGGTGTGCAGCAGAGAGCCGCATTTGAGCTAGGGCCGTAGCCTATATGCAGCAAAAAGTATAGCGATTTTTGACACAGGGTCTGTCCGGTGGTCAATCCTCATCATCGAGCCGTCTCGAAGACATGCTTCGCTATCATCAAGTATTTTGTAAATGCCATGATGCCGGATAAGAGAGATAAGAGATGCGCAACCCCTCTTGACTCGTCGGTGTCGTTTTTACAATGTCATGGTAAGCGGGACGACGGGTGGTTGATGTCAAAAGTGGAAGCCTTGGCAGTCTGTGCCTGCAGATCGTCAAGGCGCATCCTAGCCACTCGCTCCACTCCTTCGACGCCCCAATGCATGACCACCTCATCGTCCGCTCAACGACGCGCTGTCGAGACCGGTCACCGCAACATTATTCATCGCGGGAAACCCTGTCGGCGACTCCTGCCGTGTTACGCGGTTCCTTTAGATCTTGTATAGTATTGAAGCTTCACGCGTCCTTACATCCCGTGTAAATTGGGACCGGCTGGCAAATGTCCAGTTTATTACAAAAGTCATGCGCCCCTTGGACATCTGGGTACGATCAACATCCTTGTGGAGCTTTCTGCCTTGCCACATCCGCTTTAAGCGGTGCCGGTGGACCTGTGTCTCGTAGGGTGACACCTTGAACTATGGCTCTCGCGCGAAGTTCAAGCCTACAGCTAGACTACCACTGCATGACGACAAGCCTAGCTCTGTACCTACAGACATAGCAGCGTACGAAAACTAACATCACCAAAACCGTTCGGCGCCCGGTCTGTGGGCCTTACATGCCTGCAAGGTCGGCTCACGTTTCACGTTCCCTTCGGTAGCCTCAGCAACTTGCTTTTTCCGTCATGTCCCGAGGTCTGTGCTAAGCCAAATCAAGAACGTCACATTTTCTTCCGGCTAATCGTGGGAACTAGGAGCTGTCAAATCTTGGTTCAACTACAGCACGATGTCGTCGTTGGACGCCTGTTTTTACAATCCTCGGCGAGAACGATCGGGAATATGGGGCTGGTGGCAAGAGCAAGAAATGTTTGACGAGTTTGAGAGGAGCATAGCCATGTGCACAGCACCGGGAATGCAGATGGTGTTCGGGATCAAGCACCATCCACAAAGCTTGAGCGTGCGAAACGAAACGCAAAACTAATGCATCCGCCAACCACCTGCCCTGTCACCACTGCACCAGCCACTACACTAGTGGTACCTGAGGCTGGTATCCTTTTTGTCCATTAATGTTTCTTCTCTCCCATATTTATAGTCGACGACACACCTGTTGCACAAAACGATAGAGAAATGCGGAGAACTCGTTTTACGATGTAACTGTCGCATGGCTGTTGCACATGTTTTTGTGATGATGGGAAGGTGATTAGCAGTTGAAAGTACGTACCACCAAGGGGGTTCCTATTTCCAAGACCTCTCTTCATGTTGCGTTTGAGTTGATCGTCACGTCCACCGATACTACGACGGGAATAGAACCTGCCAGATCTGCGTCTCCAGGCTTCTTGTCATGGAAATTCCCAAAGGAGGCGGATCTCAGATGAACAAACCGTTTGTTCAATCAACAACGGATACTGCGGCGCTTTTATCCCACTAGCTCTCGCCCTGAAGGCTCCTGATTGATGTAATACCTCCAGGCTGGAAGAGGACGCGACCACGGCCATTGCTATCAACCCAACGCTCTCATTGCCCCTGGAATGACTAATATGTACTCTCATTCGTGACCTCCAAACAGATTAACACAAGCAGTCTTCCAATCTATCGATCGATCATTACACACCACAATGTAAGCCACCCTATGAAGCGCAAGACCGTCTACGAGGGGACAAATACACAAGCCGCCCATGGCTAAATTCTTTGATAGGCTGAAGAAGAGATTTGATATGCCTGCGGCGACTAACAAGCGAATAGATCACTCGACTCCATATCACATCTAGCGTGATTGTCATCTGTATAAATAAAAAAGGTCGCACGTCACGAACCATGACTTCCCTCTGTGCGCTCTTGTGTGAAGCTACCCCGGAACACAGCAGTTTGAACTATTCCGTCATAGCGCTGACATGTACACTTCATTCTACCATTAGTTCACTATTTTACACGTACAACACCTACTCCAAAGTACATAGACATCAAGACCAACAGTGGCTCCTTTTCCAAGTCACTTTGCGTAAGAAAACAGCGTCTAACAGCATCAACCCTAGTACAGAAAAACAATCCACTCATCCCTTTACCTTTTCACCCAGCACACACACACACACAAAGTCTCCATGATCCCCAAACTCAAGCAAGAATCTCGTCGTCTTATTTAGACTCTAAGCTCCATCTGCTCCCCAAAACTAGCATTCGCGGCACCATGATGATGATGCAAATGATGCTGCCTCTCCTTGACCAAGGCATCATACTTGAAACCAAAGTTCAAGCACAACGCCACAGCCAAACCCACACACACCACAAGTGGCCCAGTGACAGCGTCAAAGTCCTTCCCACTCCTCTCCCTAATGAGCTTCGCACGGTAGATATACATGGCATACCCCCACGCGAGAGTGAATGCTGCAATACACGTATACACGACCGCCAACGCGCGCGCAATATCATTGCCCTCACCTGCCGCATTGTACAGGCCAAGAGAGAGTGATGCCAAGAGGACGGAGACGTGCTGCCACTTGATAAATGTACGTTGATTCGCGAGCCAGACTTTTGCTTCTACGCGCACGGGGCCCTGGTCTTTGATCCAGACACCCGGGTCCCGGATACCAGGGGGCAGTTGAATCTTATGGGCTGAAGCTTGTTTGCGGGCATATTTGGAGGTGGAGAAGGATGGGAAGAGGGAGGCTAGACCACTTGCTTTGGAGGCTTTGCCATTTTGGTTGCCAGCAAGGAGGAGGGTGTCTTCGTCGTCTGAGTCGGCTTCCTCGTCTATGCGGGCGTTGGTGTTGTTACTGTTGTCTTGGGTATCTCCGTTGCGTTGACTGCGCTGAGAAAGGTGACTGCCAATCGTCGGAAAGGGGGGTTTAACAACGGGCATGGAGTGCGCTGCCGCAGACGCGCTCTTGGGTACGGAGCGTGTTGCAGCTGGCGAGCCTACGGGGGAAGCGATGGAAGCACGGTAGCTAGGACTAGCTTTTGCGCCAAATAGAGATCCGACTGCAAACTCGTCCTCGGCCGCCTTGCGCTTCTTCTCCTGCTCATCGTCAAACGCCTTCTCAGGCTCCTTCCTGATATCGTTGTCGACCTCGCTGAGCCAGAAGGGGAATGTATGAACATTATCTTCAAACAGCTTCGCGACACCATGGACAAACTTTGAGAAGCGGGGGGATTCCTTGACGAGATGACTGTGCATCAAGTCTTCGATCCACTCGTACTTCTTCATACCCTTGACTTTGATTTCGAGCAAGGCGTAGGGGAACTTGTGCAGCTCGCCCTTCTTGAGCGTCTTGAAGGGGAACTCCATTTGCCCGTTGTCAATGTCGCGGCGGTGCCAGTCGTCGGGCTCCCGGCAGGGTCTGTCATCGTCGAGTGCGTCTTCGCGTATGAGGGCAAGGTTGGTGTCGAGAGAGATGCGGACACGATCGTCGCCAGGGATTTGGAACGCAGTGCGGGTGTAGTTGGCGCGCAACATGGGCTGCAGCTTTTGTTCCTTGACGAAGCCCTGGATATCTCCAACAGCCTTCTTGAACTTGTCAATCTCCTCCTGGTTCTTGTTGGGGCGATAGGTCATCTTGTCGATGCTCTTCTCCATGTGGTACCTATCCTCGAGGAAAGCCTGCACGTATTTGGCCTTGATGGGGAAGCGCACCTCCTCAGCGGCGTTGCCCTCCTTGATGACCTTCTTCTCGAACATGATCTCGGGCTTCTCGCCAAGTTGGCCGTACCACCGGAGGCGTAGCGAAGAGGCATCGGGCTTGCCGTTGACCTTGTCCGAATAGAGGGAGAAGTTGGGGTTGTCGAAGTAGATGGATGTGATTGTAGGGTCGCGCTGAGTGCCTTCAGCAACCTTGGCTGATTGGGGGTTGTAGACGAGGACGGGAAGACGGCGGAGGATGACGGTCTTGACTTCAAAGAGGTTGTCCATGTGGACCCAGACTGTTTCGTGTCAGCAGGTAGTTGCAAATGAGAGGGCTCGTGTCGTACACTTGTGTGAGGTGAAGCCCTCGCCGTCGGTGCTGCTCTCGGCAAAGGAGAGAGCCTCTTTGGACTTGCCCTCCAGGCTCTGTCGGACGAAAGAGTACAGCGCCGACAGCCTGTACAGCAGCGGCGAGGCATCCTCGGTGTGGAGAGGGTGGCGAGCAATGCGCGCATCGATGAAGGGCCGCAGGCGATAGGATCTGCCGCGGAGCTTGTCGTGCTTCTTGGTAGCCTTGATGACAGCCGTGAAGTTGACCCTGCTGAAGCTCTCCAGCTCCTTGGTCTCTTTTGTGATGTTGTCCAGCTCGCGCAAAACTTCCTTCAGTATCTTCTCCCTCTCCTGCTGGCTGGGCTCCGGCTTCTTGGACGCATCGCCCGACGCGTCGCCCAGCAAGCCCTCGCCCTTGCCGTCCTTGTTCTCCTTGTCTCCCTTGCCGTCCTCCTTGTCTTCCGCCTGGATCCCTATGGCCAATGGTTCCAGCTTCTTCTCGCAGGCCGTGGTCCGGTCGCGCAGCTTCTGCGAGATGTCGGTGATGAAGTTGTGCACCTTTTCCAGTTGCACGTTGGCCAGCTCATCAACAAACGCGCTCTCGTCGTCGGCAGTCCAGGAATCGTCGTCCTCGTTGTCTTTCAACAGCTTCTTGAGCTTGTCGTAGTCGATGTATTTGTCCTTCCATGGCGCATACACGCTCTTGCGCAGTGTCGTACCGAACTTCATGGCTTAGAAAAGTGGAAGCACCAAGCAATTGCAACCTGCAGTAGCAATAGCTAAGATATAGGAACTGCCGGTGCCGGAAAGCTCTGCATGCAGGATTGCAGATTATGGAGAATGAAGCAATGAAGCTGGGTCTAGCTGGTGGGGAGCGTCGCGCAGCCAATGCCCAGGAATCTTGGGCGCACGTGTTTCGCGTGCCGCGAGCGTCATAACTGTGCAACCCTACCCCAGTCCTGCATTCTTCAAGCACTTCTTTTTCTCGACATGTTTACGGCAAACTATCACTGTATCGAGCCACACGTCCCAGGATCCTCAGCCAGCTCTCAAGCTCGTCTAAAGGGCGATAGGCGTCTTGTGATGGTGTTGCTCTCACAACAACATCTGTTGACGCGAGTCATTCCCGCTGGGAAGACCCACGCATGTCACTGCCACTGCATCGTCCCGACATTAGTTTCCGAGGCCCAAGTCTGGCCCAAACTTGTTGTCTGCGCGACTCCAGAGTTCGGTCAATTTCGCGGCCTTTCGCTCTACAGACATGGCAATGACCTTGTCATGCCCTGTGTTTGTTGTTGTTGAGGATAGCTTGGTGCTGTGCTTACACGTGATGCTAAGCCTGATTGAGCTTCCAGGTACTTCCCAACGACTGTCTCTATCATCAGCGTCGTCCGACCAACCTCCCATATCGTATGCCTCCGAGTATGGCTGACAGGTTCCGTATATCCGCAAGCAACGGCTTGATACCAACGAACATGCCCCGAAACATCCTCGGCTTCTAACGACAACGTTGGACCAAGGCTTCCTCAAACATGCCGCATACGAATACTAGCGGACGCTAATTGACAACCCTTCTCGGCTAGTCGCAAGTACTGGTTCCAAGCAAACACTTCTCGAGTCTAAATTGAAACCTGCTAGGAGTGATGAATCGGGGGCAAAACATCAAGATATAAAGCCTCTGGAAGCCCAATTAGTCATCAAGTTCTCACAGATCTCCAAAAGAGGAAAATCGGGCTTGTGGTTTAGTGGTATAATACTCCCTTAGCATGGGAGTGGTCCAGGGTTCGATTCCCTGCAAGTCCAACTTTTTGCGTTCGTCAAGGTCTGGTTGCGTTGCCGTGGTTGTGGTGGATGGCATCGTGCGTGGATTGCTCGTTTTTTTTTGTCGGATGTGGAGTCGTTCCCGGTCTAGACGCCCTGAGCGAGTTGGCATCGCCCCGTCAGCCACTCGCATCCAACCCAAAGTTGTTACAAGCACAAACAAGTCGAAGAGATGAACAAGGTGCAGCTGAGGTTGACAACGTCACAACCCCACATTCCACTTGCCTTGTAGTGCCCGCCCACGATGTGTCTCATTGGTGCATTCCACCCGGTCCGAGTTCGTGCTACGACCACCTCACTCATCAATACTGCTCAGCCACCTACGCCCTGATGGTCATGCCGTATCTGCCGCAACGCCGTTGTCCCGACGCATCATGGATTGCGACGATTGGTACGCAGCCCTCCCGTGCCTGGACACCGGTTGATGACGGATGGACGGAAAATGTCAGCTTCTGTTCCCACGTTTGCGCATTCGCGCAGTGCATCTGAAAGCTTGTGACAGCCTTTCAGGCATCCTTCAAGAACGCCATCATGTCCCCGAAACCGTTGCCGTGTTCTCTTGCTCACAAAACATCTTACTCTCTGTACTGCGAGTACGAGCACTTGCCGTAGACTTCTTTTACCAATTTGCGCAATGTTCGCCATGGTATCAAATAGCCATGCGCAAGTCGGCTTACCAAGACTGAGCACAACCAAGCGGACATGTAGAAGGGATTCGCTGTCTTCCTCCAGGACGCGTGATTCGGGTTATAACAGCGATCCTGATTCCCTCTCGCCCTTGGAAGCGGGGACGTTGGATCAGGGTACATCCTACTACAAGTCCTGGCAGAAGCTCAGATCGCTAACGATGCAGCAGGCATTCTTTTCACACCCCTTCCACCTGTGCCGAGCATTCTTGTCAACAACAAAGCTACCTTTCCTAAGAAATGCTACGTCGATAGGCCTTGGTTGGCTAGCCAGAACTGCGTCACTAGCAACCCTGCAGAACTCATCACCAGTCAGGCATTCCTCCAATCTACATCTCCAGAGACTCCAAAAATAGGATCTGTCGGGACTTTGCTTGACTTTCCACGTAAGGATATCCCTAAAGATAGGCCTTCGTCGGACGATGAAGATATAGAGCGGTGGATCAACGACAATCTCCCATCCAGCAAGCGCCCTAGGGAACGAGTAACATCTATCGTTTCCATCTCATCCACGAGCAGTTGCGACATGCATACCAACACCGACTTTAGTGACGACGAGATGGATCATAATGTGAAGGCTATACGGCGTTTTCCGACTTCCACCCAGAAGATTATTGACCTTATCTTACGCAAAGTCGAGATCAACCTCCGCAACGCGGCTTACAAGCAATGTGCAGGAAGTAAAGCCGCTCACACCCAAGGTAGAGGCACACTCTCTTCAAGCCAGAGCAGTCGTAAAACATCAGTGAGCTCAGGAACCAAACGCAAGTCCCGTTCAGAAGGCAGTCCGCCACCAGAGGACGATGACGACGATGGTTCAAACAAGCGACGCCGGGGCTCCACGGCAACTACCACCGACGATTCTGAGACTGGAGCAAAGTTTGCGTGTCCGTTCTACAAACATGAACCGGACAGGTATCGCAACAGGCGCACTTGTCCTGGACCTGGTTGGCCATCCGTCCATCGGATGAAAGAACACCTCTATCGATCACATTCCCAGCCGATATTCTGTCCAATCTGCTACGAGACCTTCACTTCAGACAAGGCGCAATCAACTCACGTACGTCTGCGACAGTGCGAGAATTCACCGCCTCGGGAAATTGAAGGAATCGACCGTGAGACTATTCGGACCCTGAAGAAGCGCACCCCTGCGTATATGCTAGAGGAGGACAAGTGGAGAGACGTATATCAGGTCCTCTTTCCAGATGTGGCTGACGCTGAGATACCCAGTCCATGTATGTCGTCTTACTGTGACGTGTAGCTGTAATCTGCTAATATGTATCAGTCTACGATTGCGATTCACCAAGCGAAACATCGCGACGCTTCCGCAGAGATCTTCTGCATCGCGTACATCAAGAACTGCTTGTCGAGGCCGGACAAGTACCTAGTCCTGTCAAGCGAGAGATTATGCAGCGCGTGGCCCAAATCGTGCGCCGTTGCGAGCAAGATCTGCTGAATCAAGCGCAACCGACATCTTTCAATCCCACGCGACGTAGTAGCGTCATTTCTATAAGTAGTGCGCCCCATGCCCCGCCTCTACCCGAGCCTACTCCGATTGTCGAGCCAGATGCTCCGTCGTTCATTCCCGAGCCTACGATCGATTGGGGCTCCTGGAACTACCCGTCATACAATCCATTCGGTCTAGGAATCGATTGGGAAGCTGCGTTCCCATCTGGGTCTCAGATGCAGTATACAGGTAGTGACGAGACGGCTGCAAGCTTTTTGGTGCCAATGCGGACGTAGGCGGATGAGTATCGTAGGTGCGGCCTCGTAATGCACATGTAGCCTTGTATAACCATCTTGAAACCAATGTAGAAGTAGTGATGAAGCAGTCAAGCTCCTTGCATGAGTGTTCTTGCCCTGAATGCCAAGTGATGGTTACTGCGAATCATCTGTTTCGCTACGCGACGTCATGGATGCAAGGATAAGTGGGAAACCTGAGTCAAGATCGGAACTTTCAGTCTCGCACAGGGTCCACGCTTCCTTTCATCGCGTCACCATGCCACCAAAGATACGGATACCGACTGTTGAATTTCGATCGCTCCTTCTACCACCGGTACGAGTACCGATACGCGCTCTCCAGACATTATACCGCCCGCAACGCGCCTCTCACGTCCCGCGCTCTGCATGTCCCACCCAACGCCTTGAGCAACGCCGTGCGCTCAACCTGTACAAAACGGCCAAGGCCAAGACAGTCCTCGGCCAACACAAGGTGCTAACGTTCACTCCGTATGAATACCCGCGGTTGGAAGACCTGTCACACAAGGTCAGATTCTGGGAGACGACCAAGAAGGGCGCAAAGGAGGGCTTGATAGCGGACAACATCTCATTACAAGAGCTGTACGACAACCATGTCAAAGATGGAGAAATGCTCTGGTGTATGGATGCGCTGAAGAAAGGGATGGCGCAAGGATATTTGGACAATGAGGACCAGGGCGAGGCGAGCATGAGTGTACCAGAAAACTTGAGGGAATTCTCCATCACCAAAGCACACACGTTCACGAAACCCAAAACTAAGAAGGGCAAGAATATTGGAGGGCTCAAAAACATCATCTTGAACGAGTCCAGTCCAACCGAATTCTACAGGCTATCATTGGATCGCGCATACCAATTCCTCGAGCATGGCTGCCCTGTAGAGTTTCGCCTCCGCTTACAAGGCAGACCGCTGCTAAAAGAGGAAAGGATCATGGCAGCAAATCCTCGCCGCTGGCAATGGATGCACTCGCATTTCCCACATCTGCGACCAGACTTTATCATGAAGGGAATGCCTAAAGGCACAGCCTATGTAATTGAACCTGTGAGTGACGGACGCTCAGTGCAATGGGTGGCTGGAAACCCAGACGCGCCTGGTCATGAAGGGCTCAACAACCGGATATTCAAAATCAAGGGTGCGGTTGCGCACTCCGTCAAGCAAGGCAAACAAGCCATGCTGCCAAAGATAATGCGCGGGAAGTTGAGAGAATCCGGGATGAATGCTTACTCGACCAACACGGGCTTGCCGAAAGAGCAGGCTCGGGCAAAATATGGAAAGGGTGGGAAGGTCACGTACGGTGGCGAAGAGACCAAGTATCTCAAGAGGGATGCGGAGACGGACGGGTTCATGACGCCAGATCCGGCGTTACGACAAAGTAGGGCTAGAGTTAGAAGAGAGTTGAACGATGAGTCGCAACGTAAGATGCACTGGGAAGGTCGCGGGCGCATAGGCCGCGATCTGAATGAGCAAAAGAAGGCTGCCAGAGAGAAGCAAAAGGCCGAATTTGAGGGGAAGTACAAGTAAATGTAGCCTAGAAGCAATATGGCGGTTTCACCAAACCGCGGCTATCTTTTGGTGTTGTTGGGGCTTGGCGGGCGATGTTGGGCAGTGACCACATCTCTGGGTCGTCGGACATGGATACGGCCGAACATGTTTATCCACACCCAGACCCTAGACTAACTTACTCTCCTTTCTCCGCGACCGTCCGTTTGCACATGCATGCACCTGTGCTAGTCAAGGAAGCGAAGCCCGAATAATGCAGCGACCCTGAATCTCCCGCCCATTCCATCTCCCTGCTATCCTAAAAACCCACGACTCACCCTCCCCCGCTGTTCGTCATCGCATCGCCGCCGCCGCCGCCGCCGCGCAACGCTTACCTCTTCTCGAATCCGCAACGTCACCGCTCTGAGCTTCAATGAACGCAGCGCGCCAGGCGTGTCGCCCCAAGCACCAGGTCCTGGTCCTCAAATGCTACCCAAAAGTCCAGAAGAGCGATGCCGAAGCAAAGGCCAATTCGAGCGAGCTCAGCTATCTGCTCTTCTATGCGAGCACTCGCCGCAGTAAGCTGCAAAAGGTGGTCGACTTCCTAGACAAGAGGGCGACCAAGGATGTGTGGAAAGTCAGGACAGGCAATGTGCAGGTTACGCTGCAGATTGTCAGGGCGCTGATTGAGAAATGCCCGCGCGATCTTCCCCTCTATGCGAGTGCCGTACTGCACATCCTGCGAACCATTCTCAACTCAAACGACGTTACCATGGTGGAGGAATCAGTGCCGACGTTCGAAGCTCTATGCGCGCATCAGGATCCCGCCGCCCTCGCAGCCGACCAGGACTATATCAAGAAGTACGAGGAGATTGTGCAGTTGTACGCTCAGTTCGCGTCCAAGGAGACTGTCAAGACGGGCAAGGCACCAGTCAGCTGGCCCGTTGCAGTCAGATACCGCAAGGCTGGACTCCAGGCCCTGAAGGCGATTGCCTCGTCTGAGTCATTAGGGTCCGAGACAGGGCGTCAATTGGGCGCCGTCATACCAGTCATACTCGTCAACATACATTCAGAGAGTGGTGCATACCTCAAGAGGTTGGAAGCACGGGAAGCCACCAAGGGCGAACACGACAAGGAGCTGGCATTACGGCGGCGGCAGAGTGTATCCACTGCACGGACCGACGATGAAGACGGCGACCCGATCGCGGCATCCGGAACGACCGAGGATGCGGATAAGCTTGCAGAAGAGGAGGTTGGAGTACTTGCGCTTCAGGCGCTGAGGAGCATATTCCAGGGTGTAAATCGAGGGCAACTTCGGCTTGCGACCTCAGCAGTGCTCAAGTTTATCGCATCACATGTCAAGAGCTCACAGGAGGCTACCCCAAGCGAAAGCAGCCATTGGGCGACTACTCTCATGGCTTTGATCTGCGCATGGGTCCCTGTACAGGACCGATACACAATCCTGGTAGGCGCAGTGGAAGCCCTGGTTCGCAGTCCAATCGTGGAAGACGACCTCGAACAACAGCTGGTTCTGGCGACTATCATCGACTATCTTCTAGCCTCGACAATCAACTTCATCGGACTCAGTGTCATGGATGTTCTGGTCGGACTCATCTCTCACTCATTGCTACTCCTTCAGCTTGGTGGGCCAGGATCGAACATTGTACCGC
The DNA here is from genome assembly GCF_001642055.1 of Alternaria alternata. Classification (NCBI taxonomy): domain Eukaryota; kingdom Fungi; phylum Ascomycota; class Dothideomycetes; order Pleosporales; family Pleosporaceae; genus Alternaria; species Alternaria alternata. The sequence goes on along the minus strand of NW_017306223.1, from coordinate 148,931 downwards.
ATCACCAGCAGACAACATCTGTTGTGGGAGAAAAAGACCCTAGCAACCAATCTTCGACGACTAATTTGGACGCTGTAGTCACGGAGGTCGTCAAGAAGCCCTCTAACGTGAGGCTACAACTTCTGGATACCGTACAGAGATGCATGGCGGATCTCGCAACACATGTGTACTATACAGATCAGATTTCTGACATGGTGGAAGCGATCCTGAGCCGCCTCAAGCCATCACGTCTCTTGAGCGTTTCCTCCACCACTGAAGCAATACAGAACCCCGAAGGCGCTATAGACGCCGTTGCGGATTCGATCAGCATGCAGGAAAAGACGCATGTAGACCGCTTCTTCTCTTTCGAAACGGCACGTATCACTGCTCTCGATGCGGTCAAAGCCATTATCAAGACAGCAAACGCACGGAGACCAGACGGCTCAACTGCATCTGTGTCGCGGAGCAAAGTCGGTGTGAGTGTCTGGGAAGGCACTCAATGGCTTCTGCGCGATCCAAGCGGCCAGGTCAGGAAAGCCTACGTCGACGCGCTGATTACGTGGCTTAATACGGAGAAGAACAAGGAAGATCTGAAGATTGTGGATAACTACAGGCGGAAGGAGAAGGAGAACGATAAGAATGCGTTGGCTAGACGTGCAGTCTCGAATGCATCGAACAGGGAAAGAGTATTGAAACGTGGTAGGGACACGTTCTTGCCCCTGCTTCATCTAGCTGTCTATGAGAACGCGCTTCACTACGTCGATTCTGAGGCCGACTATCTGCTTCTGCACTTGCTGCTCACCACTCTAGTCAATAGACTCGGAGTAAACGCAGCGAGGAGTGGACTGCCAATGATCATGCGACTACAAGAAGATATCGTAACTATCAAAGACCCAGGTGCTAAACTGCGCTTGGGCAGCTTGGTACATGGCTACCTCTGGGCGCTCAGCATAGCCCTGGACTTCGAGGTCTCCTCTGTCGGACGTGCCCTGCACAACGAAATCTCGCGTAGAAGCAGCAAGGGTCTGTGGATGAAGAGCATACGCGTCCCGCCCATGCCCATTGAGCTCATAGAAACACCTCATGCGACACCTGTCGCTGTACCAGCAGAGATTGTCGAGAACGAAGCTCTGAAACCATTTGACAACAGGGAAGCTTTGGTCGAAAAGATATCGGAAGGTTACTCGACTTCCCTATACTCGCCGCCTTCTTCGCCCCCTGGCTCACCTGGCCGCGGAGCCAATGCGTCTATCCCTACTATCCATCAACCTGTGCAGCAACCTCCAAGCCACCAAGGCCCACCTGAACTCCCATTCAAAGTCCGAGAAGACCTCCTCTCGGACTGGACGAGAGACGGCTGTCTATCATCCCACACAAAAGACTCGTCATCTGCCTCCATATCAGGATCGAAAACAGGCACGCATTACACCGCCGCGACACAGAAGAACAACTTCCTCGGCGTCAATGTACAAAATGAGAACCTGGATAGTAGCAATGGTAGCTCGCCTGCTCAATCGCCACGACGTGCGCACAGTCGTCCGCCGTCGGCAGCATACGGGCTTGTAGGTCGATTGTCGAGTCCGAATCGGAGCAGAAGTCCGGGTGGCAACACACCAAATTCTTCGTCGAGTCTGCGGTCTACAGTCAGGGTTGATGATTTGCGACGGGCATTGAGTACAAGTCATGGTGGGGCGCCGAGGACGGGATATTCTCACCGCGCACCGAGCCATCGGGCAAGAAAGAGTCTCAGTGACCACGACGCTTCCTCAACAAGTGATTCCATGGTCAGTGTACATTCTCTGTCCGACGCGTCGTTTATTACTACGAGTCCGGCGAAGGAGGAGCAGCAGCAGAGTGGTGGTGTGCAGAATCCAGAATCGCCTACTACGCCGGCTGCTACTTCTACGCCCAGGCCGACAACAGCTACTTCCATGAACTTTGGGACAGCAGCAGCAGGAGGAGGGGGAAGGGAAAGTACGTATACGATGGATAATTTGCCGCCTGTGCCGCCTATTCCTGAGGATCTGCTCAACGGGCAGAGCGAGGCTAGGGATTTTGCTGCGAGACCGAAGACGGCGCCTAATGGTGCGGTGAAGAAGAGTAGGAGTGTCAAGAGTGGAGTGAGCAGAGGTAGGAGTGGGGATCGTAGAAGGGGGACTGGCTTGTCGAGTAGTAAACCGGATTTTACGGGCTTCTTGGATAGTATTGGGGTTGAGGATGATGAAGATGATTTGGAGAGTGTTGGAAGTGGTATTTCGAAGGCGCCGTATTGAAGTGGTTGGTTTTGGTGGGTAATTGGAGATGTTGGTGTGTGTGTGTGTGTGTGTGTGATTTAGCGACGTTCGCAGGCACAACGGAGATTTGGGATGGGAGGTGTGTGTGTGTATGTGTGTTGGGTCTATTCTTCCGTCTTCCTTGTTTCTGCTGTTGCTGTGCATAGTTCCTTCTTAGCTTCGGCTTTTTGCTCCTATGTTCGAGAAAAGTCTTCTTGGTAATACAAAGATCCCATTTGTTCACTTGCGGATGTACTCTTCTCATACCAAGGTCTGCGTTGAGCAATGTTGTCAAGCGGGGGTTGAAGCGTGCCAATAGATGTCGACTATGGCTTCACAATGTCTCTACATTACGGCAAACCGAAGCATGTTCATACGGTTTTTCTTTCCGTGCAGCCATTCATACATACCACATTGCTGTACAGCGTATGCAACGTTACCCCCGCATAGATTGCTCATCCGTACTGTTGCCCTCCTTCTTACTCTACTACCCATCGCGCAACTACAAGTCTAGCTTACCGCATTGACACGTATTCATCACAGATACACTCCTCCAAATGCTACCACTCACCCTCCTTACCCTCACCCTCTCAGCCCTGCCCACCGCCCTCACCACCGCCCTCCCCTACGCCACAAGCCCCTACAGTCCCCAAAACTGCCAATCCACCATCACAGAAAACGGCGGCGTCTTCTTCTGCAACGGCTACAACTACATGGGCAACTGCGGGTGGCGCGCCTACCCAACAACGCCCGGTTCGGAATGGTGCTACAGCTTCGGAAATGTAGAGGAGCGGCCGCGGTCTATTGGGCCGGATCCCAGTGGGTGGTGTGAGTTGTTCAAGGAGGAAGGGTGTCGGGGAGAGGCGGTGGAGATTTGGAAGGGGATAGGTGATAAGAGGTTGGAGTGTCCGGGTATCAGTGATACGGGGACGCCTGATTGGTGGGTTAGTATGAAGTGTCGGTTGAAATGAAGGAGTGTGGTACATGGTGTTTTATTTTACAAATGGGGGTTCTGGTCTTGACGTACGATGTAAATGACGTTTGCCGCTCAAATATAAGTCAAGTACAAGCTTTTTTTCTTTCTTGTTTCTACTCCACTACAATATGAATCACACATGGGGACTGCTTTGTCACATCGAGTCTCCCACCATCACGTAATGTATCTCCTTACTATCTTCACTCTGAAGTGAAGACAATGAGCAAATGGATGCGCGTGATGCATGTTGGAATATGGGATAACAAACATCGCAAACAGGTGTGACTCTTGGCTGTGTTTCATCCATGCCTTTCGAAGTTGCCTCCTTGTGATTAGTGAAGTGCGTGGGTCGCACTGAGCTTTCCCTCGTCTTCACATTGAAGGCGGTTACATTCAAACGATCCGGGTAGTCGAACAAGTCACATCGAACATGGTCTCCCGATTTCGTATGCAGACTCGCTGGGCAATCCAGACGACACGGTGTGTATTTAAAGATAGCTCCACGTTCGTTCCTTCCTTCTCACTCGCTGCAGTATCTACCCAATAAGAACACGAGTAACAAGACGCAAGGATCCCAACACCACATTACCATAGGATCTGCATTATAATCCCGGCAGTAGCCACGAGTAAATCTAAGACACGACTTCACAATGCACCCTCCCACCATTCTCACCTTCTTCGCCAGTCTCGTCACAGCCAAGTCTTTTACAAGCCCTCCTTTTGCACTAAGCCCCTACATTCCAATCACCGAAAGCGACAACTGTAAAGGCAGAGTGATCGACAACAACAGCGGCGTCAAATACTGTCTCGGTGCAGGATTCCTCGGCAATTGTAAATACAAGGCCTACACCGAAGGGAAATCGTGTATTGACTTTGCCGACATTGTCCAACGGCCCCGTTCTATTGGCCCCGATCCAGGCGGCTACTGCATGTTGTTCAAAGAGAACGACTGCAAGGGAGAGCCATTGCAGATTTGGGAGAAGAGGGTGTTCCAAACGTTCATGTGTCCGGGTGTCTCGGAGATGGGTGGGAAGAATGAGTGGTGGAAGAGCATGAAATGTATGAAGAATGAAAACTGATGATGGCGGGTAGAGCAAAGACTTGCAAGAAAGAAAGGATTGGATAGAAACAGGAGGATGAGGTTATTTGTACATATCTAATGAGGAGTTCAAGTTCTGCGTAAAGATTAACAGATGTTTGGATAACCTTTTCCGGGAGAAATGTTATGAGAATGAGACTATCTTAGCGATGAATGGACTTGGCTTGAAGCTCAGCCAGTGGCGACTGGTAAAGCGGTGACTAGGCTCTGGCTTAGACGTAGTCATCAAATATTAGATTGTTAATGCACAGGATTGCCTTGTAGGGAAGTGATTACAGGAAGAAGTCCTTAGCTGTGACTCTATCGCAATCTCGCGAATAAGGATGCAAGATAGCTCAGTGGTAGGTCATCATACTATACGATGGTTCTTTAACAGCTAACAAGTTGTATACAGCTCTAAAAGACTTCAATGCCGCTTCCGCGTCCATCTCTGTGATAGTGATGTGTATAAACAGAAGAAATGTATCATAGTATCCAAAGTAATCTAGTCGATGATGTAAAGACTCTGATATCTTCTACTTCCATCACGACTGTCGCACAGGAATGGCGTATATTAGGATTCGCCGACTGCATGGGTTCTCTCTATTATTTTCATACCACTACGCCAGCCAACACAGAGGGCCAACTACTAACCAGATAATAGAACCACTTCCTTGTTGTCTGGGCTTATATCTATACATTTGATAACATGCTAACACTGCCGATCACCGTCTTCTTCGCGATCGCCGCTACTACTCCCATCGATACGCCCCCTATCAACAGCGTTGCCCTTTCCGAAGTTACTGGAAACTCGCTATTCACACGTGCAAAGGTCGAATTAGTTACTTACGGAAACCCACAGTCCCCCCTATGCAACGCCAAGGTTGGTCGGCCAGGCGGCGTGTATACTTGTCCAGGCCCAAACTTCACTCCCACCGCCACAGAACAATGCGAGTGGCACTCACCTCCCGATCCAGGCTTGTCATCATGTATCACCTTTGCTCCACCTAGGGCCCTTCCTCAGTCGATCGGCCCTGATCCAGGTGGCTATTGCATCCTTTTCTCGGGAAACGAATGTAAGGTTGGGCAGTTTGTTTTGAGTGTCGGGAACAAGTTTTATAAGTAATTCTGTCCTTCTCTAGATACTTTGAGCATGTGCTAACGTCGATAGTACGCTTGGATGTCCTGGTCTGACCCATGGTTTCAAAGATAGGGCGGTTGCGAGTTTGGAGTGTTGGCCGCTTTCGCAGCGATGGTAGTGTCAACAGCAGATTGGCAGATGAGTAGTATACTTGTAATCGTGCATTATCGAATTAACCCATTATTGCTCAACTTCTGTTGTCGCAATGTGCTTGTAGAAATGCGAGATGTTTGGAGACGTTCCGACGCTAGAAGGCATCCTGTGACTACTTGCAATTTTCTCACTCCGCGCTACCACCACTTCCCCTCGTCACTGCCTCTTTCAACACCGCACCGCCAGCTTACTACAGCACTGATACGAGTATACTATTGGTGCGTCTGCCTAGGCTATTAGGAACACCACACTTCCACGTCAACCGTCGTAAGCACTTGTTTTGTTAGCAATCGGCTGGGCTGTCATTGTTACACGCTTGCTGGCTGCTTGGTTATACAAGGCTTCAGGTCAGCCATAAACCCGCATTATCGTGTTCTGTATCTTCCAACCGACTACCGACTAGAGTGTGTCTAAGACGCCTCAGTCACTGAGTCGCTGAGTGTTTCAATTCTCTACAAGCAGCCACCATTGCCGCAATCAGACTCACCGGCACTGCGCCCACAACTATCATTGTCACTCAATCAATGTCTTTCACTGCTTGAAAAATGGCGAGGACCACTGCGCGCTATGTCAGACAGGACTGTAGTCAAGGAAGTGACTGGTGACTGGGTCAAGCTTCATAACCCCCAACACGACCGAAACGACCATGAGCATGCCCACCAGAGTGGGTAGGTCACTCAAGTTCCTGTCGGCAAGCTTCCAAGAGCAGACAACAGCGGAGATGGTCATCAAGAGCCACGAAATCCGCTAGCGCAATGAGTCGAGGACTTGCGAACGACATCCAGTTGACCGTACGCGAAGATGGTGATTCAATGAGATATACGCTTCAGGCAGCGCGATCGCACATATACCTTCAAGTTTGTTTACACATCAATGAACTAAGTATATCTCTTGCGGAAATTTGATGGCTTCACGCTTGATGGCAGTCAATGTTCTAGCTAATTGTCAACTGCCAGATCGTTGACCAACGGCAAGTCACATATGCAAATTCACCAACCTTCAATATCTACGTTCTCAAAGGACATATAAATATCTGGATTTGTCCAACACTTTCTTCCATAGAATAGCGACAACGATAACAACAACACCTCATTTGAACCGATTGTTATACTATCACTCCCACCATCTACTGCTGGCCAGTAACTTTGCTAAACAAAACCATCTCACGTGTACAGTCGAACACTCAACACTCGAATACTTGGATACAAGGGACAACGGAGAGACAGTTCGTCAAATAACCGTACCAGCCTCGAACCAACAAATCAACACTCATCTAAGGTCTCTTCTCTCGACGTCAGTACATCACAACAATATGTGTTTCAAACAGACATACATGTGCGAACCAGGACATGAGATTGAATCGAACATAACAGAGTGTGGGAAAGACCCATATTCTTGCTTCATTAACAATAATATCATAGAAGGGGAGCCTATATTATTATCAAGAGATGATTGTAACCAATGCTTGGGTTTGCCGAAAGCAACAATAGAATCGTACAGGAAGTCTGGACGTACAGTCGCCTCTCAACTAGACTGGGACCATGCATATGACGCGGAAATATTTGTGGTTTTTTACTTACGACGAGCACTTCAAGGTTGGAGATACAAGTACCTAGCATGGGAACGGGCCGGACGGGTGACTCCGCAATCGGAATATTGGACGCCAAAGGAACAGGAAAATGTGAAGCTCTCTGCTATAAAAGCAGTGGAGCTCTCTGCTATGCAAGCAACTCAGCCCTCCGCTACGGAGCTCTCCGCTATCAAAGCAACGAAGTCGTCCGCTGAGAAAGCAAAGCAGTCGAAATTTCGGCTAGTTCTAAATCCGCAAACTTCCTCGGCCAGATCTCGCACAGCAGTACGAACAAAATCAGACGCTCAGAGATCAGCCAAAAAAACTGCCGGAACTTACACATGGAACTCCAAAGAAGCTCAGAGCGCCTTTGAAGCAGCGTATGTGCCTTATGCCATAAAAATCATTGAGCGTAGGCGGGCTCAACACTCAGAAGCATCGCTGCAACGAATGAATACATCCGACCGGCTTGATATATTGAAACATGTCGCGAGAGAGCTACAGAAATTATTCAAAGATGAACTTCTGCCCCCAGAGTTCCAACGCACTTTCACCGAAAGCACTCATCTTGGTAATGCAGGTAGGTCTGATGATTCACATGCTCAGGGCTCGACCGCCAAGAAAACTTCTCAAACAACGATCAATTCCAAGGAGGGTAGAAGACTCGAAGACATACTAGACCATTATCCTCCGGGTTACAACAGCGAGGGCGGGTCTGGTTTCTCTGGCATGAGCAGCCCCGAAACAAAAAGTCCCAGTGCTTCGGAACTAGAAAGTGATAAGCGAAAAGGGAAGGGAAAAGCCAAGGCTACTCATTCAAGCCCGAATGATCGTGCACATGGATTTCCTCCTTCAGACAACGAATACCATCCAGGCGATTTTCTTACAGAAGAGGCGGAACGTACTCAGCGACGAGAGCAAGCCCGGGTTGCGGCAAGGAACCAAGAAGCAGCACGCATGCACATGGAAGAGAATCGAATTCGAATGGAAGCTGCACGACACCAGCCGTACATACAAAGCAACTTGCAGCCTCAACAACCACCTATTACGAATGACCAAGAATACTATGATATGATGAACCAAGATTTCACTACCCACCACTGGGCAGTCGATCGCTCTAAGAACGACGAGATTTATGCTGAAACTCAACCCCCAGACACTAGCGAGCAGTCTTCAACGCTCCGTTCTGGCAAAACGGTGGCTGCAGGAAAGCAACGGGCAGCAAAGACAAACAACAGTGCAATTCCTAGGGAACGAAAAAATACCAAAGAGGGTAATAGAGTGCAGTATCTTCAAAGAATGGCCGATGATATTGCTAATCAGAATACATGGGCGCACTCAGACGACAAGGAAAGCTTTGTAAGATCTTACGTGGAGGAGGCGATTAAAGAGGAGGATAATCAAAAGGGCACGACGGCTAATGGCCGGAGGATCCCCTGGAAGCAAGAAAATCATGATCGGATTTTGGATCGACTCAGGAGACGACCTGGATTAAGAATGGATCCAAACAATTTTGTATCGATCACAGTCGATTACCGCAGTCATCGGACAGGTTATGCAACTCGTCCAGTTAAAGTCGCCAACCCCAACAATCATCCGACGGTAAAAACATATCCACCAGGTTACGACAGCCCGGGTAGTTCCAATCCCCCAAGCACTCCATCCATCACCAAGAGCCCACCACTACCAACACGCGGACTATCTCCGAGCGACGACCGAGAATATTGGGCTGCAAATCCCACCCCCCATGATTGGGTATTTAACCGTTCTTACAACGATGATCTGTCCGCAGTCTCCAGCCCTAAGAGTTCTAGGGAGCAGTCTCCAGCACCCCGTTCTAGCGGCACTTCACCCTGTGTTGCAAATCAGTCCCCCACCAGTCGCGGCACGGGGAACGAACAACGTAGTCGTGCCACGTCGAGAACAAGCTCCAAGGGATCCAGTGACGGCAGTGCTTTTATGGCTGATGTTTTTGACTTCTCGGCGGCGTCAACGCATACGCCATCTCGTTCAACTGGTGCGCCTCAGCCCATCTCAGCCTCGCATGCCCAGCATGTAGGCCCCTCGACGCATACCACTGTAGGAAAGGCTCCAACTACTGCAGGAAAGGCTCCAACTACTGCAGGAAAGGCTCCGAATACTGCAGGAAAGACTCCTACTACTGCAGGAAAGACTACTACCACTGCAGGAAAGACTACTACTACTACTGCAGGAAAGACTCCTGCAAGCCAGAAGACGGTTGCTGCGTCGAAGCGTCCAACCGAAAGTTCTGCATCGAGTTCCAGCGTAAAGGAAGACAAGGGTAAGAAATCTCTCAAAAGTTCTGCATCAAGCTCCGGCCCAAAGGAAGATAAGGGTAAGAAACCTCTCAAGAAGAAGTAAACTAAAGAGGAAGACGCGCGATGCCTGACACATGAATCCGGAGTTTGTCAGCAGGTTATTGCAGACCTTTGGCGGTGCCTGTATTGGCAATGCAAAGGTATTGTCGGTTTTTGGATGATTTGTGAATGTTCTACGAGCGAACACGGCAGGCAGTTGTCTCTTCATTCTTTCTTCATAGCGTGGTTGTTCTGATATCGAGTCGATGTTTTGCGATGGTTATAGATGCGAGTTCTTTTACAGCGGAAGTGTTTACATAAGCAATGTTAATGACATAGTTGGTTATAGCGTAAGTGTGCAAAGCCGAATAGAAGGATTGAATCTACAAATGAAGAACCAAACGTGCATGTGCAGGCGTGACTGATTGCTGAAGCTGTGTATAAAAAATGGACGAGAGCTGGTGGAAGCGTGCTTCGAGATGGATGACGAGTCAAAGAGCGTGGAGGTCCGCGTCGCTATAGGTACCGAGGTGTTTCTCGATGTCATCGAAACCATGACAAACACTGGAAAGGTACCAGCCTGCATCAAGACGCACAACGTGTCGGAAGATGCTCGCCGCGATAATGGATGAGAGAACAACGCTCGATACGCGTCACTTCCACGCTAAGAGTTTTACGTCATCAGACTTGACATCATGGTGTTGATCATCACCACACCAGGCGCGTACCTCACGCGTACAGAACAATCACGACAGAGCACCACATCGGTGGTCAACAAATCCTGTTGTTGAATAAACATTTTTACCTATCAATCCGCGACATTGATAGCGGTGAGCGAGCAAGAACATGCAGTAATCTGAAGCCGCCCTGCAACCCAAACACGAGGCAGCAATCCACTACACCGAACCACCAAACACGATCTCATAGACTGGTTATTTAACAGGCACGCGCCAGCTCCACCATAGCATCGTCATATCACTTTTATGGAAATGCGCGAGAAGAGCGACGAGGGTGCACAACCATACAGTATCTGTGTTCAGCTTTTGAGCCACGACATGTCATCACGGCAAAGTCCATCTTGGTCAGGCACAGCTGCGGCATGAGTATGAGAAAGTAAGGACGCGTACAGAATGAAGACCTTTAAACAAGACTTCACACTGCACAGACAAGGGTCTTCTTCTTTTGCCGTCGTGTTTAGCTACAATTCGAGCGCGACGCGCATGGGAATATAGGCCGACACGTCTGGGTTCTCACATCGATATCACTGCTAAGACTTGGTCGGCGTACGCGTTTCAGGTTCTCCCATCTTTTTGGAACCAACCTCGAATGGTACGATTACTGTTTTGAGCCAAGAGAGACACACGCCATGATGCAAAGTTGATCTGATTTTGGATTCAGACATGTCAAAACGTCGTGGTCGTTTTAGTGAAAGAGAAGAGAAAAGGTTTTATGATGATAAACTTCGTACACGCCTGAACGAAGTTTTATACATCCAGCATGCGCACTAGAGCCAGCCACAGAGCCAGCACAGTCGATGAACCCTATGATAGCCTCTTCTTTCAAGTTTTGTTACTTGCATCCCAGCAACGCACAACCAAAGCCGCACAGAATGATATGTGCGTGATTCTCTTCCACACAAAGACATCGCAAAGTAATGTCTTGGTTTTGACGCCGCGGAACAGGAGAAAACGCCATGTGAAGGGCACTCAGGTTTTTTGGTGGCCCAGGCTAGCAAGGCATATATTCGTCGCGAACATCTTTTGGTATGTGGGCCTCGTATAGAAGGAAGGAAGATGATGAGTACAGTCGCAACCTCGAGGTATAAGAAAGTTGGAGAGGGCCGAGGGACGACATGGCTGGTTTTTCTGTGTGTTTTGGTCATCACGGGGTATACCCGCGGCCAATCTGGTTTTTTACTGTTTGTTCGATCTGGTTCAAGTCTCTCTTTCGTACCCGCTTTGGCATGCGTGTTCTGCGGATGCAGTTTCTGCTCTTCACATGTACTCTTCCATCGATGTTTTTGGAGAAAAAGAAAAGGACTGAGAGACACATTTCAGGGAAATCTGTTCCTTTTCAGAACATCTTCATGGGTCTGTAGAGTATATTTTTGGAGGAATATCTAGTAGATAGATGTATGATGGAGAAGAAGGTAGGATGTGGAAGAGGAGCTTATATATGCTTTCCTGGGCTTGAATGTCATGTGTACTGCGCTGTTACAAGGATTGTTCGTGACGTGTGAAAGTTGGAGGTGCATGAATGGTAGGAGAAAGGAAAAAGATTTGTTTGATTGGGCTATGAGTGTCAAAGTCGTCAGGAAGAGTTCTAGAGACAGTGTATGTGGAAGGCAGTACACTACATGCTTCCACAGTTTCGACTCTGGTCCCACAAGTGACTCAAGTACTTCATACTAATTTGCTAACCGGACTTTTGAGAGAGAGAGAAAAGACACAAAGTGGCAGAACCAGACAGAAATCGCTCAAAAGCATGTCCATGCCATTGTCTCGCCTACAAAGCAAACTCCATAGAGTATGTCGCACCGCCTTTTGATAAGAATCGCATTCGCAAAAGAACCAAATCTGACGTCCGTGAATACAAAACGCAGCATGTATACCCAAAGCCAAAGCCAACCTAGCATGTGCACAGTATTCAGCATGCTGCGCAGTTGTGCTGTGAGAATGAAGAGTGCTCGACGCTCCTCACTGGAAGTTCATCAGGCGGATCTTCAAGGGTCATCAGTCGCGCATTCCACGCAACCGCATGTCTCACCTAGAGTTTCAATTTCCTTCGGTAGAAAGGCCCACGGTAGGCCTCAAGCCCACCCGCGTTGTCCAGCCCCAGGAACGGTGAACCATAATCACTGTTCAGGAAACGCTTGTCATTCGGATCAATCTCCACTCCCTCTTTCGCCGCTGTCCCAAAAAGCCGACCGTGAACACAAGCGGTATGCAGGTCCTTTGGACCTAGTTTGCGAAGCATACGAGTATAGATCTCTTTAAGACGAAGCACCTCCTCGCGCTGACGGCAGTACTTAAAGCCATAATCGCGCTGTAGGCAGGCCGGAGGCTCATCATCGGTGGGGTCTTTCAAGAATTGCCTGAGTCGCCAGACAGTACTGCGTTGCTGGGGTGGTGTCTTGAGAAAGGTTTCTAGGTGCGGGTACGGGAACAGCTGGCGAAAGTGTCCATACCCGTGCTTGTCAAAGAGTGTAACGAGTAAATCCTTCTCTAGAGCAGTCTGCAGCTCGCGGAAGATTGCTTCAGAGTTATCCGCTTCGCCTAGTAAAGCCATGTAAAGGCCGGCTAGCTGCTGTTCGTCGTCTTCGTTCTTAGTTGCGACAAAGCCGAAGGCATACCATGCGCTAGACTGCATGGGGAGGAGCTTTCCCTGTAGTATGGTTCCGATTAGTTGTGTGGTCTCTTGCTTCGTGGCAGGCTGTAGGCGAGCAAGGGCGAGACCTTTGTCTTCTCGAGCAAGATAACGCTGAACGGCAGTCATCACCGGGCCGAGACTAGAGGTCGCTGGCTGAGGATGACGAAATGGAGGAGTAAGATTTACTGCTTTTGGATTTGTAATCGTGTTCTCGAAGTGACGAAGTTTAGGTTTTTCTTGTTGTTGAGGTGGTGAGAACGGATTTGTTGGATTTGGTTGCTTCGAGTTCTCTATCGGGATCGCAAAGGAGACAGTCTTGCCTGGAGAGCTGGGTTTGAAGTGGAACACGACCTTTTCGAATGCTTGTGAGGCTCTCGCCGACCTCACCATGGTACTGTGTACTCGTTCAGGAAACCCCAACGTGCAGATAAGCTCGTACAACCTATCTGCAAATAGTGTCTTCTCAAGAAGGGACCTGAGTCTTTCCTGCAGATGTGGAAGAACCCTTGTAATTTCTGATGCGGTTTGTATGAGCACATCCAATTCCCTCGTTGAACCATCGTAGCCGTTGACTTGTTGCGAAAGTAAGATGATCCGATCACCGAGCTCACGATCTAACATAGTATCCTTATATTCGGGATCGTCGACGCCAAACATCCTCGTGACGAGGTCAATGTATGTTGTCTGGTAATCTTGAAGGGTATCCTTGAGCCTTTGGATGATGGTTTCGATCTTGCTGCGGTTGAGGATGAGGATAGCATTCCAAAGTTCGTCGCACGCGATCTGGAGTGCCTGCTGCGGACCTGGACGTGTTAGTGATGCATTTAAGAATTTGGATTCAACATACCATCAGCATTTTTCGCAATCGATGCCAATGCAGCTTCCATGGCTCGCACATCGTCCAGGCCAATGCGTAGTCGATTTGCCGATCGGCTACGCGTATGATATATATCCACCCTGTTATCGTTGTTTGCCTGTTGTATATCCGTTTCCGCACCCAACATCTTCGAAAGTCGCCTCGCAAAACGGTCTTTGAGGCTAAGTTCGGTCTTTAGCCCTCTCATCGGAATGACGCCGGTCGAATCGTCGATGAGGTCTTCCTTTCCGAGAATACCATATACTTTCTCTTCCACGCGTTGATGCTGAGTGGATGCCATAGTGGCGTCTGTAACTGCTTTCGTGGAACGCTGGAAGTGTCGACCAAGAATGGATATAGATATATGGTTGAGGGTCGCTCATATATATTTCCGTATACTCTGTTGCAGTATTTTCCTGCTCTGTAATACTCTCGAAGTGTGGTGGAAGAGAGACGGGGATCAAGCTGAGAAGAGATCATTGATATAGCAGGAGCGACCGGAACCGGCTGCCTTTACCTTTACCTTGCGCTGCTGCGATACCGCTACGTGTGACGTAAGAGAGGACCTAGGCAACAACACGATGCCGATAGGACAGCAGGAAGTAAGAGGTGAGAGAGAGACCAACGCAAAGCTAGGCCAATCCCAACTGATCTGGTCCGTTTGAGCCCGGCAGGTACCGGTCATGGATGTAAACGATGTGCACCAAGACAAGAACAACAACAACAACAACCAGAGATAGTGTTTAGAAAAACACAGGGAATGAAGCCACAAAATCTGATTCTAGACGTGCTTCTTGACGTCCAACACAAGGAGATAAAAGAAGACGCTATATGCAATGCAAAATCTACAACCACCCACACCACCTCTCTTTCTTCCTTGACCCAACTTCCAACCACTCCCAACTATTCTTCCCAACCAATCATCCACCAAAACCAAAAACCTCAGCCGTACTCAACATACTCATCCTAGTCCCCCACAACGCGATAACAATAGACACAACATCCACCGTCAGCAGCACCGCAGCCCCAACCATGAACCTCGGGCAGAAGATCCTATAAAGCATCAAATGCCTTCTCAAATGGCCCGCCCACATGGTCGTCGCAAGCTGCGTCGTCGCATAAAACAAAATGTGAGTCGCCACAGCTTTTGTCACGACGGACAAAACGCCCTTCTTCTGCGGCTTGACCTTCCAAAGCACGCACGCTGGGACAGCAATGGCGCACAGGATTTGGGCACCGAATGTATTCAGCAGAACAATGATGGGTGTCCAAGGGTAACGGATCTTGGCCAAGGGGATGAAGGCGGATTCCCACTGGATGCTAGACAAGGTAGCCTGGTGTCCTGTTTTGAAAAAGTGGAAGGAACCCAACAGACCCAAAACGACAGGGCCGATGGCCGATTGACGGAGGTTGTTAGTATCGATGATTTCGAAAAGCGAAAATAGCTGCCAGACCAGTATTCCGATTGCGCCAGCGCCCATTGGCTTTTGGAGCACACTGATGGCGAGATACCAGATGGTGATCAACAGTGCGTATCGACTCCCGTGTACATTTGCGAAACCAAGAATGGTGACGGCTTCTTTGGGTTGACCGTTTTCATCGACGCCGCTGCCATCTTTATCAATGATGACGTTCAGGAGAGGTTTCGACCAATTGTAGATGGAGTAGCCAAACGCGAGAGCAATTGCTAGCACAATCTGTGCAATGAAGCGTTTCGTGATACTGATGATGTTTGACCAAGCGGGCGCCCACTCGCCGTCGTCAGCAGCATCGAGAGTCCAGTATGCGGCAGACAGCATCAAGCCGAAACGCAATGCGAGGCCGATCCAGAGAGTGGCGTTGTGCTGATAGGATTTCGTGCCGTCGTAGTAGCTCTTGATGAATGTGGGGATGAGGATGGCAGCTGTGGCGGGGATGGCAAGTTGCCAGGGTGCGGAAGTTGTTGATAGGGCAGAGCCGTAGTATGTGGATTTGCAGTAGGGCATCTGTTCTTCTCGGCATAGGCGAGAGAAGCTGGCGATTCTAAGCAACACGGTGAAGAGGATGGAGTGGTAAGCACCAAGGGTTCGATCTGCGATTCTCCTCTGGCGGAAAGAAGAGATGAGTGCAAGGACTCCAAATGTAGTTAGGAAATGTAGGAGGATCTCATCTTCCCAGATAGTAAATGAGTTTGCTGCAAAGCCCCCGGAGAGGGCGAGAGTGAAGATGGCGCTCGTCCAGCCCCAGATATTGTTTGGCATTGGGGGCATCATACGGTAGCTCAGGGCGTAGAAAGTTGAGGCGCAGCCGATGATCCCGGTAAGGGCAGAGGAGAGGACAAGAATATGCGATCTAGAGTCTTCAGGCATGAAGATGGTAATAGGAAGACCGACGATACCTCCAAGGACCAAGCCAATGGCGCCTCGGGTGAAGAAGACGGGGGTGACGTCTGCACGGTCCCCGTGAAGGATCCTGGCGTAAAGAGCGACTACAATCAGACTTGCGGCCAAGATCACGACACCACTGACCATCCTGGGAATGTCAAACCGAGCCCAAAGATCACGACAAAGACGGAGCGTGTCGCGCTGATAAGCACCGAAAGCCTCATATGCCTGGCGCATCTCGGCGCTATTGGTCTTGGACTTTCCTAGCGGGTTCCACGCGTCATTTGCGTTCTTCCACAGCGAAAGGGAAGAAGCCCTGGCGCTGTCTGCGATACCACGAACCTTGGCATATTCATGCTGGTAGTTGTGTATCTGCGCGGCTGTTAGACGGTTGACGGCCGCCAAGTTCTTGTAATCATCGCCGTTCTTGCCAATGAATGCTTCTTCGATGGGCTTTCCGAGGTTGTTGAAGGGTATCGGCAAGCCGAGGAGAAGCGACAAAGTAGGGACAAGATCGATCTGCCCAACTGGTCGGGTCTTTGCGTTAGAAGGAGGTGTGGTATAAGCAGAATCGCTGCGCCCAAACACACCCTTCTTCGAGTACATCCATAGCGCCGCTTGTATCTCGTCGTCCGACTCTCCTCCATGGTCGCCCTTTCCATCCATGCCGTGATCTCCCATAACAATTAGCAGTGTGTCGTCGTCAATCTCCTCAATCATGCGGCGAAAAACGTCGTCCATCTGGTTGAGCTTCGCAGTCATAGCAGGGTGATCGGGCCCATAGCGGTGTCCCGCATGGTCCACGCCCAGGTAGTGGCCGAAGATCACATCCCACTTGGTGGCATTCTCAGCCTTCAGAAGTGGGAAGATGTGTTCCGTGACGCCATTGTCAACAGTGTGTAGGTCCCAAACATTGAACGAATCGTATGCATGCGTGAGGTTTGGCTCAAAGTAGTTGGGGAAGAGAGCGTGCCATGTGTCATCCCCAAGATGAACCATCCGCTTGCTTGCGTTCTTCATTTGTCCGAGCAGATTGTCTTCCTCAATCTCCTGGCCAGCGAAGTTGCTGCCCACGTCGATGAAGGTGGGCAATGTGCCCGTTGTGAGCCCTTTCAGCCTCTGCATCGTGGCCGTCGGCGGGTCGGCGATAAAGGGTAGGAGGAAGGCATTCTGGGGCTGGTTCTTTGCCGTCTCGTAAAGTACCGGGAATGCATTGTGGAAATGGCGCGGAGCGACTGGGGGCGCTTGAGACGGGTTTTGGGCGGCGGCGGCGAGGTCGATGGGCTCGAACTGCTCTGGAAAGGGGACTGTGAAGTCGTATCGTAGCGCATCAACGATGATGACGACGGCTTTGTTGAACGTCTTGGGGTGCCAGCACCCCTTTTCAGCATCGCCCGCTGTGTACGCGTTGGCAGAGTCGATTGGGGGCAGGGCGCATTCTGACTTGTGGTCGAGGACCAATCGCGTAAGGAGGAAGCCGCTGGTGAAAAGGTAGATACCGAGGACGTGAAGAATTCTGGCCAAGTCAGCTTTGCGCGTCTGTACGCGGAGCCGGAAGACGGGCTCTGATGAGAGAGCCTACAGTATAAAGGTAAAGAAGGCGATGATGATGCCATGCTGCGCTTTGAAGTGCACCTGTCCGACCTTCTTCGCTTTGTCGGGGTCGTGAACCTGTCTCCGGGGAGCTCGCACTGTCTCCCGTGGCTCTGGCGTATCGGCCGCAAACTTGACAGCTTTGCGTGCGCTGCTCTGGCCGGTGATGTCGGACAGCGGCGTAAAGACCTCGTTCTCCATGGCGGGCGGAGAAGGCGGACCAATTGGCTCTCAGTAGATGCCAATCAGATGTCTATTGGTATTCGGATGGCTTAGGGGGCCTCAAGGAGCGACAGAATCCATGGGGACAAAGTTGATGCGTGGTTTAAGCAAAAGTGAGGATGTGTCGCAAGCATCCACTGTGGATCTCCCATTTCGCCGAGCCGCCGATGTCATGCATCCGCCATCGAGGTACGCGCCGTAATTACGAGCGGTGCTTACGATCTGCTATCGATGGATACGAAGCTTGACATCATGTTCCAGACGCGACTTGGAAACTGCCCAAAGGTACATCGCGCACAGCATTCACTCGGTCTTGGTAAATTGAGCACACATTTCAGTCTTGACAAAGGATTGTATTGGCTCTCGTGCTGCTCTGCACAGTCGCTAGAGAGTGAGTTGGATATCATACATTAATGAATAAGAGTTATGTAAGAGGTATGAAAACCTCGTAGAAGAGATGGCCAGTCGTCAGAGTGGGTATACAGCAAAATGGCCAGTCAACTCCGAGAATATACATAAGTGGTGTGGCGCCCTGCCGGCTATTCCACAGCTTCGGCAGGGAACGGAGAAGCTGACAGTCAGCGCGGTATAGCCGTCATCAAGGTGTAAAGTCGGTCGTAGCCAAATGGCTGGGGGGTGCCCGAGGGGTGCTCGACCGGAAGTATCGGCGGTCTAGCCGGGTTTTGACGTGTGGTGTCGTGAGGTTTATGAGTAGTATTTGTCGTCCTTCTCCTTCAGTCCGCCCATGCGATCCAGGTCGAGCGAGTCGAAGCGGTCCGATGCGTCTTGTTGGTATGGCGGGAGGTCCTCTTGCACAGGCTCGAGTCCAACGCTGTGGTCTCCGACGCGGACAACCACAACACGACCCGATTGTTGCTTGCCAGACTCGTCAATCTCGTCAGGGAAAGTGATGCGGATCTCGGGTACCGGGCTGGTAGGGCTGTCCATGAGGTTCTGCTTTTCCGAGTAGGTGATGACGGACTCGCGGCCCTTGTAGGGCATCGCAGTGATGGTCAGGCGGTTGATGTTTGATTGGCGCTTCTCGTAGACTGGGAGTTCTGGGTCTGTCTCGGCTTGTTTCCTGGCTCTGCGGATACTGCGAAGGAACATGAGGCCTCCTACGCATAGCATGCCAACGAGAACCAGCATCATAAGGGTAACGAGGAGTGCGAGGTGGGTAGTGCTGAGGCTGCCATCCTCATTGCGCTTGCTAAGGCTGATGTTCATCATTATGATATTGGTGATATTGTGTGTCGTTAGGGCGTATCGAGGGCGTGCAGATAACTCTGGGGCGTGTAGTAGTGATTAAGGAGTGTAATTGCTGTTTGCATGTTAGTTCCCATTGTGTAGCGAGCACGTTGCTTCTGTGTGGTGTTGTGGTTGTTGGTTCGCGGATGCTTGGCGCAGTGTGACGGACGGGGACGGGAAGTAGCGGATACGCACCTGTAGAGCACCGTCGTTTCGCAAGCGGATGGACAAGTATTGGTAACGAGAGACACAAGTTCGGAAAGAGCGTAAGGCGAGATACCGCTGAAAGAGTGAAGCGATAAGTCGACAGAGAAGAGAGAGTTGGAGGGAGACGAGACCGTCGAGGAGGTGGGCAAGGAGGTCGAGGTATGAAGGGAAACCTACGTATTTTGATGGATGCGCAGGGAAGCCGCCTTGCAGTCACCAATGCAGGAACGATACAACCAGAGCGAATCAGCGATCGACACTAGACCGCTCAACTTTGTGCCTATCTAGTTTAGGAGAAGAAGCCGCCTGCGCTAAGCCGAGTCGGTGGAGCGCAATAAGATGACGGTAGGACGCTCATCCTCTCGATCTTATTTTTGGCTTTGTTGGCGCCAGTGATCTGCTCAACACTGCCGCACGAGACCACAACAGACAAAGCCGTTCGCGCGCGATGGTTCCCAAGACCGAGACAAAGAAAATATCGAAGGTGCTGCAAACAGACCAAAACAAACAACAGTCAAGAGTACTTAGTGCAGTGTGGAGAGCCTCGCAAAATGCAAGGGGCGGTAATAACGAATGACGGGGGGTGGGATTTAGCCAAAAGGTCGAGACTCGACGGTGTGGATCGTGAGTGGATCGTGAGCCGGCACGTACTCCTGATGCTTCGCTTGAGCGACAGCCCCAGAATATGTACTGTCTACGTCAAGATGCCAATCTGGAAGTCGTGTTAAGCTCAACCCGTGCGAGACACGCATTGTTTTGGACTGATTGTGACAACGGCGTGGAGAGAGCTGACAGCGAGGGCTGAGACGAACGTCTTGCCAGACTGTGGAGCGATAAAGGATGATGCCGGTCGATAGCACATACCACAGCAACGCGCGTAATGAACGATGGATTTGTGGACCGCTGTGCGCAGGGAGCGCCATGTGGTGATGGAACTCGAGCCTCCTCAGGCACGTCTCTCTTGCGTTCGACAAAGCCTTTAAGCAGCCCTTCATCTTCGCAGAGTTCCACAAGTTTGGCATAAGGCTTCCACTCGACCTGCAATGTCGCAGTCGTCAAGACGCGTTACAACGCCCAAGTAACTACGGCAAATTCGTCATGGTCTCACGGATGCACTCTGGCCGGTACTTGGCTACTCCACCGTCCCCGCCGTTAAACATCTCGTCGCCAGGCCCTGTGTTTGAGCCTTCGGGACGTTTGATGCCTCTCGCTTGCCTGACGCCAAGTGACTCCTGAATCCTGGGGCCGTCGCTGGGCTGTCGCTGGCACTGTCGCAAATGGCCTTCTAGAAGCGCTAGGGGGTCGGTATTTGAAGTAAAATGCTGTCACCAGCTCACTATGTCACTCGGAGTTGCTTCATCGCGATGTTTGCGGCGGTTCGTCGGTGACTTGTCTTGCGTAACACCTCAACCATTCAGAGCGGTGTAGATGTGAAGCAGTTATGACAACCATGGCCAGAGCTAGCGGGTGAATAACTTTCCCAACATGCCTCACGTATTCGGCAGTCGCAGCCAGTTTGCTCTGCTTGTTAGAACGCCAGCGCAGCACAGTTACCACACACAGTATGCGCACAGAGTGGAGAGACGGGTGGCTCACTGGACGCCTCGCATCCGACTTGCAGCCTCGCAGCGCAAACCCACAGCTAGGAGGCGTTATAATTGCAGGGAGTATTCTGAGCGAGAGCAATCCATGGATGATGCAGGTCACGAGCCTGAAAGGCTTTTCTGCGCCCATTGAGTGATGATTGAACCCACAGCGTGTGCGACCATGGTTTCCGTGAATCTTCTGCTGTGCCTCCAAGCAGTCACGTTGAACACTTTTGAAGATGGATACAAGCTCCGGGCTGCATCGAGCTCGATAGTGCTGCAGCTCGCTCCAAGTACGCAGAGAGGTCAATTGGCCGTCATAGACAAGTTAGACACCATTGCCTAAAAGTCTTGTGCCGAGGGCAAACATGCAAAGGTGAAGGCGTAGCAGAGAGAGAGCTTGGACATGCCGGCAGGGTGGTGGTGAAACATGGCGGCCCTGTAGATAATGCCTCTGGCCTCCTATCCATGCCCGTCGTGTCTCAGGCTGCCATAACGACAGCTCGCATCACAGAGGATCGTCCGGATTCCGTTGCCGCATCGTCCCTGACTCGTGCTTGGCACACGCGAGCGCATTGCAGCCGGTGGTCACAGTGAGAGAAGAAAACGGCGACCACGTTTGTTCTTAGGGAGATCATATCTCGTCCCGTAATCGTCGATTTCATCTTTCCCACAAGCCTCGCCTGCACCAAGCACCCGAAGACATCTAGGCGACGCTTTCGGTACAACCTTGAGCCTTAGCGTGCCTTTCCCCAGCGGACGCCAAACTTAGTTGCCGATCCTATCTTCGCCAGGGCCCAGCAGTCGCATCTCCATCGCCAAAAAGACATCTTTCCAACCCACACAACTGGCGCAACCCTCGCCCTCTGAAGCTGCGCCCGGTCTCCTCGACGCCCGCTACCAAACTTGTGCTCCTCCCGCCTATCCACACGCACACCACAGCCCCCGAACCAGCGCAGATATATTTCCCCCCCTCGAGTCTATTCCTGCCCTGCTGCTCCACCGTCCCGCGCCCTTGCATCATCCCCGCCGCTGCATTTGGTCGTCGAACCCTTAATGCGACCCCCGCCTGGTGCGCGACATAATTGCTTCGAGATTAGCATGTACTGTGGCTAGAGACATTACCACATCTCGCTCCTACACCCAAACGCGACCACGGGCCTGCACTTCCCAACCCACACTCCTCACGCGGACCTCCGGTAGTACCTCTTTGTTCCAAGCCGCGTTCGTGCGCACATTCTTCGTACATTATTTCCATTGTCCCCAACTATATCAGCTGTAATACATCGTCAGTATTCTGCCTCCCCCCGCACCTGCCCTGCCTGCGCTGACGCCTGAGCTTAGTCCCACCAAAGCGCACGCATAAGCCACCCCGCGCCGCAGCACCCACCGGTGTGCTATATTCTCCGCATACTAATAACCTCACGCCCGACCTGTGTAAATGAACACCTCTCCTGCCGGCTCAAGTCGTGGCATGGCAGTCATGGCGGGCAATGTGAGTAGCGGCTTTTCTAGCCACAGAGCATGGCGTGCTAACACATATGCTCCAGACTCGAGCGCGCGACTACTCCAGTGGAGCCTCGCTCAACAACAACGGCACCGACACTGAACTCTCACGCGCATCTCCATGGGGGAAGAACATCTGGAATGCCCCAATCGGCACGTTTCCGCTTGGCTCCAAAGGCCGAGACAACTCGCGCCCTCGAGGTATGTCGCCATCCACGACATAGCATGTCCCTGTAATACTGACACGCACACAGAGAACGGCGCCGCCATGGGCACTCCTGCCGATCATGTTGAGGGCAAGACTGGCTCTGGCTCCCTACTCACCAACTCCGAGACGGAATGGAGGTCTACCGCCCGGCCAGCTTGGGGAGAGACCCCATCTGGCAGCATACCTCATGCAAGAAGCTCCGGAGTGTCGCCGGCACGGAAGCGGTCTATCGCCCAAGCACAACCTGTCCAGCAGTATAGCGACAACTCCCCATCCGCCTTCTCGTCCTATACTACAAGAAACTCACTCGCGGGCCAAGGCTCGCAAGCAAAGCCGGTCAAGCCATTCCTTGACCCTACCATATCCAACTTCACATCGCGCCAGATCGAATCACTCAACACCGGCTTCACCAACTTTGGATTCGGCCAAGCAGACGTCAATTCTCAGCGCCCCGATACTGGTGTCACCTCGTGGCCAGACACAGGCTCCGTCCACTCTCCGAACGACGACCGCCGCAGCGTAGCAAACTCGGATTACCTTGCGTCTTCGAGCGGAGCCCCCTCACAGAACGGAAGCTTGCCTCCATCCCGACATGGTGCCGAGCCAGCACCGTTCAGCCAGGCTCCGGATGCATTCTCCAGATTTACTCAGCCTTCCCGCCAAACATCGTCCTTCTCTATGGCAAGCGGTCGTGCCTTTAACGAGCGAAGCGGTTCAATACAAAGCGAGTCTTTCCACACTCTCGGAAGGCTGAACAGCGAACAAGACCAAGATGCGCGCATGGCACCAAACAGGTCCTTCAGTATTAACGCTTTCACCCCAGCACACACACCCGGACAAGACACCAACGATGCGCCTACAGGCTCATACACCCCAGATGGCTACTCCAGTGCCCAACTCAACGGCCAATATTCTCAGCTGCGATCCTACCAGCTCGACAACAGTCGAAGCGCGCCGAACGGCACTGGGGCTCGTCAAAGTCCTTTTTACTCCTCCATGAACACACCGCCTGTGTACGATCGTCTCAATCCGTACACCAGTGAGCAGATGCTCACCCACCCCAACAGTGTTACGCAGCTGCAGAACAAACTGGCCGGATTCCAGATGTCACAACAACGTAATTTCATCTCTCCGAGCCAGCTTCATCAGCAGCAGTATCAAAACATCTTTCCCGCAGCTCAAGTCCAGAACCCGTACCAATACCAGCAGTATGGTCTACCCAACGGCTTTTCTCTATCCGCGATACCGCAACACATGAACATGACTCCAGCAGCACCAATCTTGTCTTACGGAGGGCCACCTAAAGGTCCTCGCGAGCAGCAGGTCGGCGATGGTCTCGGTGCCATGAGTCTTGAGTTGGCCAACTTCAAGAGAGAGCAGAAGCAGAGCAAGCGCTGGGAGCTTACCGACATCAAAGGTCACGTGGTCGAGTTTGCCGGAGACCAGCATGGCTCCCGTTTCATTCAGCAGAAGCTTGAATCAGCCAACAGCGAAGTCAAGGACAGCGTCTTCAGAGAGCTCGAAGAGGATGCGCTACAGCTGATGCAAGATGTTTTCGGCAACTACGTTATCCAGAAGTTCTTTGAGCACGGAGACCAGGTCCAGAAGAAGATCCTTGTCGGGAAAATGAAGGGTCATGTACTTGAGCTTGCGAATCAGATGTACGCGTGCCGAGTTGTACAAAAGGTAAGGTTCTCTTCCATGCGCCCCGAGTAAACACACTGACCGCAGTAGGCACTTGAGCATGCGCTCACTGAGCAACAAGCCGAGATGGTCAAGGAGCTCGAAAAGGATGTTCTCAAAACCGTCAAGGACCAGAACGGCAACCACGTCATTCAAAAGGTTATCGACCGGGTCCCGATGCAGTACATCCAGAGGATCGTCGAGGCTTTCAGGGGCAACGTCGGCGTGCTATCGGTCAACTCCTACGGATGCCGTGTTATCCAGCGACTACTTGAGAAGGTTCCGGAGCCACAACGAAGGTTCATCATGACCGAACTCCACGCTGAAGGACCCAAACTCATCACCGACCAATACGGCAACTACGTCACTCAGCATGTCATCGAGCACGGCTTGCCTGAGGATAGGGCTAAGATTGTCGCTCTGATCAAGGCACAGTTCCTCGCTTTCTCAAAACACAAGTTCGCCAGCAACGTTGTTGAGCAGTGCCTCAAGTGCAGCGACGACGCGCAACGCCGTGAACTCGTATCAGTCATCCTTGCGAAGAACGAGCGAGGCGAGTCAAACGTCATGAACCTTCTCAGGGATGGGTACGGTAACTACGTCATCCAGAAGATGCTGGACACCCTCAACCGAGATGACTACGAGGACTTTGTCCAAGCACTCAAGCCTGAGCTTGAGAAGGCCAAAAAGGTCATTCCTGGCAAGCAATGCGTCTCAGTAAGTAGTCTCGTGAAACTAAAGACATACTTGGAGAAACCCAACTAACGAAATCTTAGGTTGAGAAGAAGATGTTCCGTTACAATCGCATTGACTCGCCGACTATGCTTACACCAGCTCTCAGCAGTTCCGCTCAATCGCCACAGAGTAGCTCCCACCCCAGCACGAACAACTCCACCATTGACGAACCCGTACATAGCGCGCCTGTCAACGGCAAGCACAGCGCTGTCAACGGTATGGGTGGTGTCAGCATCGCGGATACTGCTTGATTGCGTAGCACGTCCATCAGATTCTTTCCATGCATCGCACATAGGTCTCCTAATATCCGCCGCACGTTCTGTTCTATTCAGCCAACGCACTTTACTGTTTGCATGGCTCGGGCGGCACATCTGCATTCTATTGTTCATATACCATTACTTATTACTTCGCTTTCATCGTTACATATCACTACGATTCGCTTGTACGGCTATACGGATGACCCGCCTTTTCATACATCTTGTCAAACAAAAACAGGCTGGAGTCTTAATTGGAAGGTTGTGGGTTTTTTTGCTATCATTGGGTATTTGCCTAGGCATGGTATCGTTATTCATCATTGTATTACCTGGATTACCTCATGAATGGCATGGCGTACATGGGGAAATCACTCGTTGGGATACCATGGGCAACGGAAACAGGAAGAGCGTCACGTAAAAGATGCGTAGATGGTCGGTGTATTGAATATCTATGAATACACGTTCGATATCTGACTTTTTTGCTATTTGTTTGTTTGTCTGTTTGTTCGAATGTGGCTTGAGGTGTATGTACTAGGTGTGGATTTACGACTAGCAGCATAGGCGTCGGGTGTGGCTGTCGCCCGGCTGCTGCACCCGACCCGGCCCACGCCATCTTACCACTCCCGCCTAGCATACCCGTAGGCTGATGCAGGGTGTACTGACTAGTCGATCTAGCTCCAAGGTTTTATCAAGAGGGCAGCTCTTTCTGTTTGCTTCTTTCATTCTCTTTTTTCTTTGGTAGATCATGGAACTATCTGTTTTCCTTTCTTCTTTTTGTTTCACCATAAATGGATATTCGAGATATTTCGATGGTGTGTTTCAAAAATTCGCATGCTAACGACGACCACGTGGTTCCCTTTCTTCTTCTTGTTCTTCTCCTCCTCCTCGGGATCACCTGCGAAAAAACAAAAGTGGAGCGAGTACTGGAATAGATCGATTCTGAGAGTTCTCGTCTCTCGGTTCATGCGACGACCAAGAAAGGGTGGGTGTGTGGAGTGTTGAACGACTTGCAAAACATTAGTTGATCGCCATGACTACCCTTTGGGCCTGACGGACTTGTGTCAAAGCCGGCGCAAAGGCTGTCGTACCCAATTCCGCCAAAAACATGCAAAGGAGCGTTCACGCTAGGAAGTCATGGTTCTGGTCGTTTGCGTAGTTGCCACTTTCGAATTTCTATTGACACGTGAAGGCAAAAGGAAGGCACAGATCACGAACGTGTGACTTTTGAATAGAGATGGTGTGTCTACTAAGGCTACATACTCTTGCCACGCTCTTTCGCGCTACCCATTCACCAATTTTTGATATTGCCAAAGAAGCCAACCATGAAGCCAAAGGGGCGCGTCATGCATAAGCTTTGAAGTCTTTTTCCTCCGATCTGAATAGGAGAGATGGGTATTTAACGTAGTCCGTAATGTTCTTCTCCGTCACTGGTATGGCCTGGGCCTGAGTGAGATGTCGGTGACGGAGCGGTATAGTCACTGTACCGCGTACGTAGTAGTAGTTAGGCCAAGTGTGGCCGTGGAAGTCTTGTTCTGCGCTGTCCGAGTACTGAGTAGCCGTAGGACTGATCGCAAAGACCTCGATTGATGAACCTCGTTCTACTAGGTACTGCATGACCTTGCTCGCTAGTTTGGAGTGGTGCCATGCATTTGAATTCGAATCTCCAACTTCATTGTTGTCGTTCACGGTGAGTAAGTGGGTGAGGCGTAAGCTGCGCAGCGACCGAAGCCGAGCTAGTACATCCAGAGCTCTTGGAAGATCTCTTCCGTTGAATTTTGAGAATTTTAAGCTGAGATCGATGACGCTGAGATCTATGGCAGCGGCATGGATACCAAGTTCCTCGATGTATGGGCATCCAGCAGTAAGTATCTCCAGTTCTCCAGCTGAGTAGTAACCACGATTGTTGAATAAGGTAAGATCCATTCGACGGTACAACGGATCTAAGTGGAGAAATCGTAGAGTCTGTCCATGTCGGCATACTTTATGCACGTCAACGTGTTGAGGATCTCGAGTCGCTACAAAGAGCGTCTCCAGACCTGAAAAGCACCCGATAAACTGATTTAGAGACTCGACCAGCTCTTCTTCGTCCTCGGGATCTTGTGTTAGGTTGAATGACTTCAGGGCAGACTCGCTTGAGATTGTGTATTTGCTGGTTAGATACCGAAGTAAAACTGGGACACGATCGCAATGGATTATGTCCAAAGTCTTGAGAGAAGGCAGATGGATAATGTCTCCAAGACGATTAACTCCGTCCAATAGTATCAATTGGAATAGAGATAGGCGTCGAAGTCTTAGAGGTACGAAACCAACAGCGGGTGTCCTTATATCGAGAGGAACTGCAGTTGCGTCGCGAGAATCACGCCCCCACCCAGATCCAAGACTTAAGACTTCAAGAGCTGGTGTGTTCACGAGCCAAGCGCTATAGTCGTTGTCATTTCTGCGGGACGCGATCTTCAGCTTTCGAAGCTTCTTCAGGCTATGCGCGAGGGAGCGAGGATTGGGAAAGCGTTGGCTGAGTTGAATGTATGAGTTTTGCCGGAATGTGAGCTCCTCGGTTGAATGTTGAGAGCAGAGTAGCGACTCCCAAACTTCAGTTTGCACGCCTACAAGCTCTACAGTTCTCAGAGTATCCCGAGTAATGCCCGATACTACCTGCATCACGTTCTTGAAGTTGTCGGGAAGAGTACGAATCTTCAAGTTCTTGACGTTGTCGAAAAGGCCATCAGGTAAAGACAAGATAAGGGCGTCGAAGTTGCGGTCGTTAGCTACGAGGCTAGACTCGAGACTTTTCCAGAGCACAGATGAGCTAGACTTTCGCCATTGTTTGTTGGCTAACCCAAGATTCTTGAGCGCTGGGATGGGCAACTACGTAGGCATTAGTGCCGCAAGGGTAACTGGTATCATGTATAACTCACCAATTCGCATACCTCAAGCCGCAGCTCCTCTGATAATCTTCTAATGTAGTCTTGCGTGTGCGATGATGAGGTCATGCTGAGCTTGCTAGGTTTGCTCGAGATGTTGTGATTTGAGTGTGTTGCAACCAAAGTTGAGCTTGCACGGTTGATCGATGGGTCGAGGAGAAGCAGAGCCGATGCGAGTAAGACTTATATCCAATGGAGGTGGGCATTTTTCCCTGCCTTAACGTGATTGTAGATCAAGTGAAGGCGAAGCGAGCTATGGTAGGCTAGGATATAAGCAATAAGAATGAATATTCGTTCACTAGTAATACCACTACTCGTTCTTGGAATGTATTGGTGCCTTCGTTGCACTAATGAAGGAAGCTGGTTCAAATGACTGATATGGTTGCAGTGGGGCCACGGAGAAGGATGACTAACGGACCGCGTTTATGGGCGAAGTGTGGTGATCAGCCGCGCTGCATCGTCTATTTCACACGAATACATGCGTTGTGAAACTTCGTGTTATGCCCTTGGAAGCGCTGGAGTTCTCAGAACAACAATATCCAGGAGATTCCAGTTCAGTCATTGCCGCCAGATGATCCAGACACATCACGGGATAACCAGGTCACGCGACACTGGGACGACAGGAGATTTCGTGTAGCTGATATAGAAGATGATCAACACTTTCTATGAGCCTTGGCGGTGTATGATATGATGTGTAGACACCGAACGACGAGGTCGGGGATCCTGAAGACTGACTCCAGGAAGCATCTTTGAACTAGTTTATACGAGAGAAATATATTCCATGATCTTTTTAATCAATATATACACTGATCTGTGACCAGAGAACAAAGATGCTGCGCACTTCCGATATACAGCAGAAAGGAAGATCAATGGAGGCGATAGTGAGTTAAAAGCGGTTGGAAAGCGCGACACATGTGATAGTCACCCGTCGCTAGCGGCAAACAATCGCGCGCAAACGTCGCCCACCCTTGTCCACGGCTGTTACATTCACCGGTACCGGCGTCGAATAAGACCTCTTCGTGATGATTGCGTACGACGTCTCAAGCTCTAGCATCTTCACGTAGCAAACATGGTTGAACTTTGGCATCTCAAGCCACAATCATTCGATGTAAGTTACATCTAAAACTACGTTGATACTGCATGCATGGAAGTATGCGCAGCTGGAATGACGACTAGTCCGCCCAGCCGACGAGTTTGGCAGAGGGGACAGGGGGCTCGACATTCGCCGCATACTTGCCGCCAAAGTTACCCGCTGGAGCGTAATTACAGACGGTATACTTGTTCATGGTCGAACCCTGTCCGTTGACGATCATGGCCGTACCTAGAGATCGGTGTATGAGGTCAGTAATTATCTCACACGCGATTCATACAAACATTACTCACCGCAGTCAAGTGAGACGCATCCGACCTTCGTAGTTTCCTTCCAAACCAGCTGTGTAAGGTGGCCGACTTGCTCGAAAACTTCGTGTGGAAGGTTGTTCTTGCCGAACCAAGGCTTCATTGGATCAAGTTCGCCATGGTACCAGCTCTCCGAGATGCCTGCAGTGGCGTTGAAGGCATCTCCAGACACGACAAATAGGTTTTGGCCTTGACCAGCGCCCTTGGGGATGTAGTGCTCGAAGTTACACCTGCTAGCAGCGATACGAGCATTGGCTTCGCAGTCGGGGTCCCAGATCAGGGGATCAGCGTTGTGATTTGCACGGGCAGCGTTGTGATGGAATAGCACCGCAGCTTGATAATCGGGTCCGGACGAGAGGTAGGCCTGATCGGTGCCCGAGGGATGGGGAGTCCAGGACAGCGAGGGTTCTGGCACGGGGGCAGGTTCCGGCTCCGGCTCGGGTGTCGGAATGGCCATACTAGGGGGTATAGAAGAGGAGACCGAAGACGTAGACGTGGGTGGAGCATAGCCTCTAGTAAGAGTAACCACGACGGTCTGGATGACTATCTTGGTCTCAATGATCATGTTCGGCTGCCTTCCGTGGAGTTGAGGTCGTGCAAGGACGCCGGCAACCAGAGATGCGGCGACAAGGCTTGAGTAACGCATTTCCGATCAGATCAAGAAGGTCGGATATGTATTACTAGCAAGTGGTAAGGAGAGCAGATGACCTGAGGAAGAGATTGAACCGAGACGGAAGAAGTGAGTGTAGTTGAGTGAAAAGCAAGAAGAGTGTTTCCTGTCAGACAAGCTGCCCAGAGATTAGATGAAGAGAGCGACAAATGAAGGAACGTGGGGTGAGAGAACAAAGTGGTGGTGGAGGTAAGTTAGAGGGGAGGAAGCTGGTGATTGTTTATCAACTCCAGATTAGGCAAACGCAGCTAGTGCGAGGCAAGAGCGACTGCCACGAGGTGGGATACAATGCAAAGGCAGCTGCTATCACTGCCATCGCGATGGCCTTCCAATAGCAGAGACGATACCTTCAAAGGTGATTCAATTGTGCTCACCGTCGATGAGGCAATCGCAAGTAGGTTGAGTGCCGCTTGGTGTTGAGGGTCGAGTCCAGGCAGTAACGAGTGCCATGCTTTCTCTCTAGTGTTTCATCAGTCAACAAGCTCTCACATTTGAGCCTATTGTTGTCCACAGACCCAACAAGGAATACTTACTAGCAGCACGAGTTGAGGCACAAGTTATACGCCCTCGGCTGCCGGCCGGATAGATGAACTCTCCGTTTGTAGAAGTCGAAGAGGGAAGTTATCGTTAGAAACTTTGGAATGAGTGAGGGATCTTTGCGATTCGCGAGAAGGCAGATACGACATTTCAGAGCGCCTGGCAGGAACCACCATCCTTCCCCGGTTGTTAGATTCACGCAGCCACACATATTTGCTGTCAGTCCTCATAGCCATCTAGTGTCTGGTGACTCCGTATTTTTCGTCAGCTCTGTCGCCGCTTCGCAATGTCTCTTGCAAAAACTTATCTTTATCTACATTTTCCCGACCGAATCATGCGCCAGCCATAAGAGCCTATTGAATAGACCATTGGAGATTATTTGTCCATCGCGCCCATGATTGAAGCGTAAGCCTTGCTCAGTGATGTGGATTCCCTACCTTAATTGAGTGCCATTTCCCCTCCAAAGTCCACTTCGTTTTGGTATATATATTCGCGGTACCAAGACGCCAAATTGCAATCGTGCGATGTTGCGTCTCGATTCGAGTAGCATATACGTAAGGGTACATTATGCCACATCGGTGTCTTCTCGGGAATGTACTGGATTTGCTGTCTCAAGCGGATGTAGCCGTCTCATGTTTGCAGATCGTCTCTAACGGGTCATGGTATCGTGGTGATCGCGACTGGCAAACTTCTGCAAGGGGCTTCGCTACTAGAAAAAACTGCAGATGTGATCATCGAGAAATGGCGTACCACGCACGTCATGATATAACGCCCTACGTTGGTGTGATGCATACTCTGCAAAATCGATGCAGGTCAGAAGGATACAGATTGCCTCGAACCAAAGCCCCGCGCCGTTCCCCAGCCACTTAGGGTTCTGGAGATTACGTCGTTGGCGGGGTTGCGAATCGGCAGGGTTGCCGGAGCTATGGACTGATAACGTCCAGTAGCCTCGGAGCCGCGCGCCACCGTATCTCACGATAGTTCTTTTTTCTTTGCTGTATGCCTCCTGTGAAATTCAATCTAAGAGGATCTTGTCGCCCTGCACGCACACCCGTCGCGACCGCGCCATCCCGCCGTATACCAGCTCCAGCTACTGTGACCCCGCCATCCACATCTCGAGCTCAACAGCGCAACTTCCGTACTTCTATCCTGAAAATGGACGCGCACAATTCTTCCGGCGCATCCGCCACCTCAGGCGATACTTTGAAGCTGAAGAACCGCCTGAACGAGAGTCGAAGCCCCTATGTACGAGGCCACATGCACAACCCGGTCGCATGGCAAATGTGGGGACCAGAGGCTATTGAGCTGGCGAAGAAGTCGAACAGGCTCATATTCATCAGCATAGGCTATGCGGCATGTCATTGGTGTCACGTCATGGAGCGCGAGTCGTTTGAGAACGACGAGGTGGCAAAGCTGCTGAACGAGAACTTCATACCGATAAAGATTGATCGCGAAGAGCGTCCGGATGTCGATCGCATATACATGAACTATGTACAGGCAACAACTGGTTCAGGAGGATGGCCCTTGAATGCTTTCATTACACCAGACCTAGAGCCGATATTCGGTGGGACATACTGGCCTGGTCCAGGGTCCACGATGGCAATGGGCGAGCACATTGGCTTTGTTGGCATACTCAAGAAGATTCGCGATGTGTGGAGAGATCAGCGTCAGAGGTGTCTGGAGTCGGCGAAGGAGATTACAGCACAACTGCGCGACTTTGCTGAGGATGGGAACATTAGTAGAAAAGACGGTGCAGCTCATGAAGGCCTAGATCTGGACCTTTTAGATGAAGCATATGAGGTGAGTCAATTACGTTCTGTTACAAAGCCCATCACTGAGGAATCCAGCACTTCAAGAAGCGATACGACAAGCAGCACGCGGGCTTCGGCAGTGCGCCCAAATTCCCTACGCCCTCGAACCTCAAATTCCTCCTCAAGCTATCAGAATATCCAAACGCGGTGAAAGAAGTGCTCGGAGCAAAGGACTGCACACACGCAAAAGATATGGTGCTAGCGACATTGGAAGCGATGAACAAGGGCGGCATACACGATCAGATTGGAAACGGCTTTGCGCGATACTCTGTCACCAAGGATTGGAGCCTGCCACATTTCGAGAAAATGCTCTACGATCAGACGCAACTACTACCTGTATACCTGGACGCGTATCTCATGACAAAGAGCCCTGAACATCTTTCCGCGGTCCACGACATTGCGACATATCTCACCAGCCCGCCTATGCATGCCGAAAGTGGAGGCTTTTTCTCGTCCGAGGACGCTGATTCACTATACCGGCCGAATGACAAGGAGAAGCGTGAAGGCGCGTTCTACGTGTGGACGTTGAAGGAGTTCCAAGACATACTAGGTGACCGAGACGCTGAAATTCTCGCAAGATACTACAACGTTCACGACGAGGGCAATGTTGCGCCGGAACACGATGCGCACGACGAACTGATCAACCAGAACGTACTAGCAATCACCGCTACACCAGAAGACCTAGCGAAACAGTTCGGTCTGTCGGAAGATGAAGTCAACAAGATACTAACCGAAGGCCGGCAAAAGCTCCTCGAGCACCGCAACAAAGAGCGCCCGCGACCTGGTCTAGACGACAAAATCGTCGTATCCTGGAACGGCCTCGCCATCGGCGCACTAGCAAGAACCTCTGCCGCCCTCTCATCTCAAGATCCCTCACGCTCAAAAACGTACCTCACTGCAGCCGAAAAAGCAGCCACCTTCTTGCAAAAAGAGCTCTACAGCCCCGACACCAAGACCCTCATCCGCGTCTACCGCGAGGGCCGCGGCGATGCACCTGGTTTCGCAGACGACTACGCCTACCTGATCTCCGGACTCATCTCCCTGTACGAAGCCACCTTCAACGACAGCTACCTCCGCTGGGCCGACGACCTGCAACAAACACAGCTGAGAATGTTCTGGGACAAACAGCACCTTGGTTTCTTCTCCACGCCCGAAGACCAAAAGGATCTTATCCTGCGGTTGAAAGACGGTATGGATAATGCCGAGCCAGGTACCAACGGCGTTTCAGCACAGAACCTGGACCGCTTAGGCGCATTACTGGAAGATGAGGAGTACACTAGGAAGGCGCGCGACACGGCATCCGCTTTTGAAGCTGAGATTATGCAGCATCCTTTCCTCTTCCCTAGCATGATGGATGCGGTGGTTGTGGGGAAATTGGGTATCAGACATAGCGTTATCACGGGTGAAGGGCAGAAGGTAGAAGAGTGGTTGCAGAGGTACCGGGAGAGGCCTGCTGGTCTTGGCACAGTTAGTAGAGTGGGCAAGGGAATGGGCGATTGGTTGAGTCAAAGGAACGGGTTGGTGAAGAGTATGGACGGAGGTAAGGAGGGG
The DNA here is from genome assembly GCF_001642055.1 of Alternaria alternata. Lineage (NCBI taxonomy): Eukaryota > Fungi > Ascomycota > Dothideomycetes > Pleosporales > Pleosporaceae > Alternaria > Alternaria alternata. Next base: position 114,725 of record NW_017306223.1, on the reverse strand, counting down.
GTCATGGTGTGTGAAGGTGGGGCTTGCAGAGATGCGTTGAGTATGGATATGGGGAGTCTGGAGGATGCTGTGCCAAAGGTATAGTTTTGGCCAAGGCCGCGATGGAATGATTGTACGGTTTACACGACGGATGAATATCAAGATGCAGCTATGTCTTATAGAAGCGCTTGTACGGAATGAATACAACGAATTCTTAGCGAGGGGTACTTTGGAGCTTCTGAAATCTCATGCCCCGCACCACAACAGCAAAAAGTTTAGCTCTTCGATCATTAGTTCACTGTTAGTCGAAGATTTCTCATCAGATGAACAAAAAGAATGATTTTGATGGTCACTACGAGGGTCGAACTCGCGACCTTGGCGTTATTAGCACCACGCTCTAACCAACTGAGCTAAGCGACCAGGTTATTGTTGTTCGATGGAGGATTGAAAATATAAATATAATATAGCCGCTTGTGACTATTGTGGCAATGAATAGCTGGTGTCGGCATCGAACATCACACATGGCTGTCATGACAAAGTCCTAGTGAACGTTTTTACCTGCCACGTGGGTGCAGGCAGAAGTGGGGGCATAGTGGGGCATAGCGTATGGACATGGAAAGATGCGGCGAAAACTGTGCAACCCGCAGGGAAAATCATGATATTCAACTAGGCAATGACAATGTTACAAATACAACGGGCATTGATTGGTTCTGAATAGCATGTTTGACGACTACTTCTAGTGTATCACAGCTTCCTTGTCATTGTATAGAAGTATCTTGAGTATTTGCTTAACGATAACGAGGAAGACGACGAGGAAGATGGCGAGGAGGAAGCCGCGGAGGCGCTTAACACCAGCTTCCATCTGCCAGCTAAAGGAAGACGCGGAACGTCTTTAGGCCAGTCTTGAACTGCAGAGTATACTGCATCTCGTGGCAGATCCTAGGCAAGTCGTCTAGCAACTGCAGCTATATTAGGCGTTCGCAGGCAGACACGATCTAGGAACGCAGAGAAAGTGCGATTCCCTAGTCCGGCTAAGCAGGGTGCAGACACTTTGCTGGCATTGGTCAAGGAGGAAGACGATGAGTAAAGATGAAGTCTGCCTGGCTCTTAAATGTCGTAGATTTTTGCTTAACGAATACCTTTTAAGCATATTACGGCATTATCAAACATGTGATACGAAGCAAAAACAGTCACGTAAAGAGACACCTCATCTGCGTACGTGTGCAACAAACAGAGTATTGCGACAACAGCACCTGGCCAAGTGACAGACAGTTTCCACAAAGCGTTGGTATTAAACTTTTTTTTTTCAAGCCCACCGCCGTACATTACGCTCGTCCGTCGTGCCCGATGTTATGGGTATACAAAGATGATATCCGCTAAAATCAAGCCCCTCCCCCCCTCCCTCATATGCAATAATTTCTATTTATGTTGGCTCGTCCGTGCCGTGGTGTAAGAAGTGACCCAAAAGTACTTTTCTCCAGTGCCGTCCGTCGAATGATTACAGGCTTCACACACGCTGCTACTGTTTACTGCATGTGTTGTTGCTGTTGTTGTTGTTGTTGGAGCGCAGGATTACCAAGTGACACGCTCGCGAGGGTATCAGTTGTGAGGTTCAAAGGATTGTTAGTTTTACTTGCTGCAGCGGCCGCCTCTTTGGCCTTTGCCTTCTTGTTCTTCTTCTTACTCGTAGTAGCTGCGCCGCCATTACTAGAAGAAACCTTGTTGATCAACTCGCCACCTCCAGCGTCAGCATCAGGCCAGTCGAATGTGTAACGTCCGTCTGCAGCAAATGGCTCTTTTCTGATAAATCTTGAGACATCGGCTTGCGTTCTCAATGCCTCTAGGTAGCCTGCTACCTCACGCAGCACATCGCCTTCCATTTGCTCGGGCGTAGCTGAGAACTCTGGTATCTCCAAGAGGTTGTGTGGCTGAGCGCTCGCTTTGAGTGAAGAGTCGTCGATGAGTACCGTGTTGTGCTGGCCGAATTTACCAGCGCCAGCTTCGTAGTCAGGATGAAATGACTGGATTTGACTCCTGCTCCATACCAGTTTTAAGTTTTTGTAAACTTGTACGTTTTGCTGGTAGTTAGTCGGCGAGAGTCCGAAGCTATCACGGGCCCATTGCGCTACAAGTTTCGAACGGAGGTCGTTGTCCAAAGCTTGATTGACGAGGGCCTTGACATTGTCCGGTCTCGCACTAGACCACACCATAACTTTGAAGTTCTCAAAGAGGTAGCGCAGGAACGGCCTCAGGAAAGGGCGTTGTATCATAGTCTTGGCGTTTCTGTTTGGGCGGAAGAGAACCGTGCCGTTGAGATCTAGAATAACCAGCATTTGACCCGGTGTGTCCGTGGTGGTGGGCTCTCCAGCAGCCTGATCTAGATACTCTTGCGTGGGCTGCGGTGCAGGGAGCATGATCTTCTCATCACCATAGCGTCCCTTTTTTTCGGTGGCAGCTTTCGGGGCCTTGGGGGTACTGTGAAGTTTGTCAATCCGAGAGCACTTTGTTTCAAACGCAGTAATGCGGTGGAGGGTACCATACTCTTTCTGCTTAGCATGCCCATTGGCAGCAAGCCCAGACTTTGACTTCTTGCCTGGAGGAGTTGGTGCCCTGTGAGAAGAATTAGCCGCACGATTCTTGGACTTTAGACCCTTGAATAAGGCATCGAAAGCGTACTGTATGTCCTCGTTTCTTGCTCCATGTGGGAAATTTGCCTGCTGTTGCATCATGCCCGGGTAGGGCGGTCGGCTCGGGAACATTTGACGTTGCTGGTGAGGCATATGCGGCAGCCCGCCATGATGCGACTGGTGTCCGAATGGTGGCTGGCCAAATGGCGGCCCACGAAACGGCGGCTGGCCATGAAGCGGCATGTGTGGAGGCGGACGCCCAGCGAAAGCATCTGGCCCTAGGGGGAATGGGGGAGGAGGCGGTGGGTGGTTCGGGTGACCATTCTGTAGCATCCAGTGGTGGTATGCCAGCGCTTGTTGATAGCCTGCGAACTCAGCCTGCGCCTGCTGGTTGTTGAACATGTGCGGGAGCTGCTGGGGCGGTGGGGGCGGTGGGGGAGGCGGCGCAAATTCCTGGTTGAAGAAGCCATTGGGTGGCCCGTATGGTGCTGGAGGCCCTCCTGGTGGTGGCGGCTGGAAGGGAGGAGGCGGGGGAGGTGGAAGTTGTTGGTTCTCGAAGGTGCCGAAATTCTGCTCGCGACGGTCGAAGCCGCCCGGGCGGAAGGGCAGCGCATTCGGATTGAAGAATTCGCTCATGCTGGGGCTTTCGGAGGCAGTGAGCTTGCGCTCAGAGATTGTGCTGTCTCGACCTGTCTTGGTCTTTTGGTAGTCGGTGTTAGTGGAAGAAGTTGCGACTGGAGCGCAGTGGGGGATGCTGTACCGAGCTGATGCGACTGCAGCCATGGAGCACGTGCGATGGCGACAAACGCTCGACGATAAGTGAGGGGTGAGGGGTGAAGGGTTTGGCGAGGTGAAGACGCAGCGCACGAAGCATGTAGCCAGACGGTGTGAGGCTGTCTCGAGATTTGGGCGCAGTTGCCTGCTGTCGGGCTTGTCGGCGAATCAAACTCCCGGAGGCGGGGTCCACAAAAATGTTGGTAGACCGCGGCGAAGCAAGAGCGCGACAGGAATCGCATACGACCCAACACACCACCGCCACCACCACCCCAGAATGGTGCTCTCAAACAAACTCGACCGCACTCTGCGCGCGGCCCAAGACAGCTCAGATGCCGAGAGCTACTATGAGGTCACTGACCGCTCATCCTCTGCGTCGGTTATTGAAGCAGATGAGGGTGGTAACGTAATCAGCTCAGACGACGAGCAGCCAAGCGGTTCCGAAGACGACGACATGCAGTCAGATGCCTCGGACGACGACCAAGTAAAAGCGCAAATGAGCAAAGTCTCGTTTGGAGCACTAGCCAAAGCACAAGACGCCCTCTCCAAACAACAACCGGCGGATCGAAAGCGAAAACGAGGCGACGACGCATCAAAATCACAGGAGGACAAGCTCGAGGCATTGCGCGAGAGGTTACGGCAGATCAAGGCCGAAAAGCTTGCGGCCGGCGCACAACCCAGCAAGAAAGCGAAGACGGCCAAGAGCAAGAGCAAAGGTCAAGACAAACAGAAACCTCAAAAAGCCAGCGACAATGAAGACTCCGACTCCGATGCAGCTCCACATGCGCGCTCGAGCAAACACGCACCTGCCGTTCAGTCAAGCAAGCGCATGGTCTCACGTAAGCGAAATGTGGTTGAAGTGAAGAAGCCTGTGTTCCGTGACCCACGATTCGATAATGCTTCAGGGCCTCCGCCCGACGAGTTCGTGACAGGAAAGCGTTACTCTTTCCTCAACGACTACCGCGCATCTGAGATATCAGAACTACGTCAAACTATCAAGAAGACGAAGAACGAGGACGAAAAGGAGCGGTTGAAGAAGAAGTTACTTTCTATGGAGTCGCAGCAGAAGGCGCGCGAGAACAAGGAGAAGCTACAAGAAGTGGCGCGCGAGCACAAGAAGAAGGAGAAGGAGCTTGTCAAGGAGGGCAAGCAGCCTTTCTTCCTCAAGAAGTCAGAGCAGAAGAAGATTGCCCTAGTCAACCGCTTCGAGAATATGAAGTCGAAGCAGCGCGACAAGGTCATCGAACGCCGTCGCAAGAAGGTCACGGCCAAGGAGCGCAGGAACATGCCCGACGAGCGCCGCACTGCCCAATAGTACACCCACGCAAACTGCTAACGTTTGTAACCATAGTCGTTCTCAATTAAGGATACCCATTCAACATTTTCGACAAACTCGATGGGCGTCGTCTTTATATCTACTTCTGTGATTTCCCCTAGACGATGCTCTTTGACTGTGCTCCGAGCAATTGATGCATACAATCTAATTATCGTAAGTTGAGGCGTCGACTATCGCCTTGTCCGTAGTCAAGCACGGACAGGGGGGTGCAAGTCTAGATCGAGCTTTCTCCAGATCTGCACTAGCCAGGAACACATCACGCTTCTCACCAAACTATTTCCGCGTGACGCATTGTCCATTCGATACGCTACAAAGCGCCGCACCTATCCTTTACAGATCTGCTAAGTTGTCTTGGGTTAACATATTCAGCAATGCAGCCTCGTTCTTACGATGAGACCTATTTGGGACAAGTGCATGCCCGCGGCTTAGCGCTTCCGCAGAAAGCTCATACCTTCGTGGATTTGGATCCAGGGTCAATCCGCTTCAGTCGTGACTAAAGACCCTCTGCTGGTGGAGATGAGGGTAAAACTGCCTTCGGGACCCCCGAGTAGACTCGTCTGACCTTGTATGGCTTCAGCCATATTGAGCGCCACCAAGATGGTTTCGCAGCTGAATGTCTTCGAGGATATGTATATATACTGGCACTTCCATCTAGTCGAGTGATCACCCAAGTCTCTCGTTAAACCAGTGGTACAAACAAGTCCACATTCGGCCCAGAATCGGAAATCCCTATCACCATGCGTACATCTATCGCTTCGCTCCTGCTTTCTCTGGCAGTTGCCAGCTCAGCCCAGGAAGAAGTTCCTGGACTCAATCAACCCAAAGATACGGAGTGTGAGCTCATTTCACCAGTCGTCGATGGGCTGCTTGCCGTACCATCTGCCACAGAATTCTGTTCATCGCTACTCAGTATTCCCACTGTGACGGTCACTTCGCTCGCCGTAAGCACATTAACTGTGACCTCAATCGTGGAGACTCTCGAGACAACCACACTGCTGGCGACCTTTACAAACACGGACGAGACTTCAGTAACTGGAACTACTACCCTGACTGCTGACGCAGTCACAGTGACAGACACTATGTAGGTTACTCTCCATCAATACTAAATCAGTATGTGCTAATAACTTCAGAACTACCCAAGTCGATCTATGCCGTCCAAAGGTTGGAACTGTGATAGTCACAGTGACGGCCGAGGCCCCCGTCAAACGAGACTATGCGCATACGCTCAGTTCCAGTAGCACCTCATGTACTGCAAGCAAGAAGTCTACAAGCACTGTGACACCTTCGTCCACATCTACAAAATGCTCAAGCACTACAAGTTTATCGCTTGCGAAGCCCTCTAGCATGGCGGCATACCCATCATCCGAAGCGTTGAGCGCGATTCCAGCATCTTTCTCTGAATATCCGACAACTTCTCAGATATCCTCGTCTGATTATTCGAGTCTGATGGAGTCAGCGTACCCAACATCTTCGAGCGTTGTGGAAGTGTCTTCCACAGCAGTTTCGAGTCTCGTGGTGTCATCTTCCACCGCAAGTTCAAGCGCCGTAGAAGTTTCATCTACAACGACTTCAAGTGCTGTGGAAATGTCGTCCACCTCGTCTTCGGTCACTACCGAGCCATCTGCGACTGTATCTTCAAGCGTTGTCGAGTCATCCTCAACACCAGAACCTACACTCCCGGCCCCAACACTTTGCCCATCCGCTCCCTCAGGTGTCCAACAATACGAGTGCGCACAGATCTCCGCAGCCTGCTCTTGTCTCTCTCTCGCAACTTCCACCATCACCGAAGTGGTCAGCAGTACTGCTACGGAGGTCAGCGTGTCCACAACCACTACCTTCACTGAAACTGCCCTAACGGTTACCATCACATCGACTCAAGATATCGCTGCGACGGAGACTACGACGCCCACTACGACGATTACTGTAGTCGCGACCGCAACATCGACGCCTGACCTCATGAGCGACCCCAACAACTGCGGCGCCTGCGGCAACGTTTGTGCCAGCGGTTCATGCGCGAAGGGATTCTGCACAAACCCCACTTGTGCACCGTCATCTTGTTCCAAGTACGTCTACTGCGGTTCAGGTTGTATCTGTGGTGCTGTCAGTGGAGGCGGCGGTCTCTGCGTACCTGGCTCCACTTCTTGCAACAGTCCCACTTGTAAAGTGAACGAGGACTGTGCTAGTAACCAGCTGTGTGTTGTCAACACTTGCTGCAGAGGTGGAGGCGGTATCTGTGTTAATGCGGTGCAGACTTGCTCGAACGGGGCTATGCCAAAGGCGTTGTTTGTGAGGAGGCCAGCTGGAGAGACTGTCATGGGATGAGAAGTGGATAAGCACTAAAGCGGCTTTGCTTTATAATATTATTTTCTAATAGTGAAAGCGAGTTCCTTCTAAATAAACAGCGAACGTAACATGTAATTTAGCTTCATTGAAGATACTCCAAGACATGCACAAGACCAGTAGTTAGTTTGAATATCGGACATGTCTTCTTCTACGCGAGCCTAGAATAGAGTGCGTTGTTTCGACTCAGATGTCCCCGACCTTACCAATCATTTGTAGGTAAGATCTTGGCTATCTCTCTGCATGTACGGCGATGCTTTTGAACATTTCTACACTTTAAATTCAGCCCATAATGATGATGAGCGTAGGGCACAGTGGCTAAACAGCTGTATCATTATCGCTATGTAGCTTCCTGGAGGAGTTAACTGGCAATAGAACACACAGTGTTCCGAACCGCTTCTCCATATGATGCGCATACTCCCTATGGCCTTTGGTTGTTCTGCTAGATTCGTTACGATAAGGCTACCAAGACGTGTTGTCAACATTACCAAACAACATATGCACACAAGACACTAGAAAACGGGAGACAACGCGTAAGGAAAAGTAAAAAACGTGGAAACAAGACCAAGATGTTGGATCAATAAGAAAGATCCAGAATGCAGCATGAATTTCCGAGTCAGCTAGTATTGAGCACAAGCGACATACTGAGCAATGTTGATGTTTCAATTGCGGATTTAATACAAAGACTAAAAACGTACAAAAAAAGGTATTAAGACATTATCTTCTCTTTTTGAATAGAAAACCCAACAAGAGATGAAACGTCCAAATCCCCAAGATCCCAACGCCGGATATATCCTTCCTAACCCTACACGCGCAATGAACCATGCAAATTGAATCCAAAAAAGGTTAAAAAGGTAATAGGCGCGAAGAGACCCAGCTTACGCGCGAAGAGTGCCATAGTCGCCGTTAGTCATCTCATTCGGCATTTCCTTTAGACTGAACTTTGAAAAGTCCTTGACAAGGCCATTGTCCTTGCTCTTGAGATCATCCGCACCTTTCCCACTCTTCTGCTGTGTCGGCTTTGGGCGTTTGTTCTCGTTAGTCGGGCTCTCAACAACCGTATCATCGGTATCGTCGGCAGTCTCCTCGAGATGCTCAGCCCTCACGTCGTCATCAACCTCCTGCTCCGCCTCGTCATCCAACTTGGCAGTCTCCTGCTCCACATCGACAAGGTCCTCGGCCTCGGCGGGCTCCTCACGCGCATCAGGCACAACTTCCTCCTCGAGACGCCAGTCCTGGATCGCCTTGATAATGTCGACGGCAAGCTGTCCGTTCTTGCGGAGTGCCTTATCCCAGTGCGCTGGAATACCCTTTTCAACGACCATCATGCGGGCGACGGCGTGCACAAGCATGTGTCGCATTGGGCTTCCGTCTTCGGTGTTTGCGTAAATGTATTGCACGCGACGCAGACCGGGGTAGCTGTCGCTGTACTTGTACCATTCCCTAACCACTTGCAGGACGTCGGAGACGAGGCCGGGGATCTCAAACTTCTCGGCCATCAGGTACAGGTCGAAGCAGACGCCTAGGTCGGCCTCCTCGCGTGGGACGGGGAGAGAGGACGAGTAGAGCCAGCCGACGAAGGTCTTGAAGGGCGCATCTTCTTCTTCGGGGAGGCCGAAGGATTGTGTGCGTGATGACGAGTTTGATTTGGAGTAGAAAATCTTGCGGAAAAAGGGCGAGTGGTGGCAGAGAAGCTTTTCGTGGAGAATCCAGTGCGTGTTTTCGGGGCCGACGTAGATGTCGACCATTGAGCGGGAGAGGAGCCTGTGGTTGGTGTGTTAGTTGATGCGCGATGTGATGTAATCCAACCCCTTCCATGGCGAATGCGACAATGCGATGCGCCGTGTCATCTCATCACCATGGACGATGATGCGCGGCGCATTGGAAGTCATCACGTACTCATTGAGCGGCTTTTCCTGTGCACCAGACATGATTTCGGTGGTTCTTCTCGGTGATCAGCGACCGTTGCGATCGACTATCCGTTCCCGTCGGGTGGTATTGCGTGATGCGATAAACTTTCAACGTCCGACGTCGACAGTGCGCGCAACAAAGTATTAGTATGGTAGAATGAATGCAGATGCAAGTAGAAAGACCGATGCAGGACAAGGACAGACATGTGGCAGTGCCAACTTTTAAGACCACCATTCCCAAACCTGCACGGTGGTGCCATGCTCCCAGCCTCCTTGGCTCGACATATGACGTAGGTACTTTTTCCCTCCACCATGCGAAAAGAGAGACCTATGATGCAGCGTCTGCGGCACGCTTTTCCTTGAACTGCACCCCTGTTCCTCTTTCCCGCCCCGTCCCCCGCTTAGTTTTACCCGCTAGGCAGGCATTGGGGGGATCGAGAACACCTGAAATGCCACACAATGCAATTTCCAGCTAGCGATGCAGGTTTTAGGATCGGATTGGCGTTGCATGTCATTTCGCTTTTGGATTACGCGTGTGTGGAAGGCGCTGTGTTGGGAAAGGGGGGGCTGGAGGCGCGTGTTGGATTCGGACGGGATGCACAAGGGGAGGTGGATTAAGTAAGTGTGACGTTGACTTGTGGGGATGGTGCTGCCAGGCTTGTCAGTGGCCTGCGGTAGGCAATAGATTGACGAACCGTAGTTCTGTGAGTCTTTGGTACGAGCTAACTCTTGCATTCCATATCTTCTTGTGTCCGTCACCGTGGAATGGTTCTGCGCAATCTGACGCTGACCATAACTCCCAGATTCCCCATACACAGCTAAGCGACGACAGAATGCGCCCGTGTCACGAAGTATTGTCTCAAAACGCAGGGCAACTGTAGTATTGCTTTTTGCCAGACACACGATACTCCAGCCTCACCGCTGCGACAGCCTCGGTGCTTTGTTCTCGTGCTTTTCCTGCACCCCGACAGGCACTCCCCTATCAACTTCAACATCGTGATCACGAAAACACAAAACTGCTCGTCTAGTTGCGATTTCACAACACACCGCAACTGCCAACGCACAGTCTAACTCCCCAGCCTCGCAATGTTCGCATAGTTCAACATGCTCGTCCACTCAAGCCGCCTGTCGCAGCCTCGTCGCCCTCCCTACTGTAAGTACCAGGGCGACTTCAGTGCCAAGCGCTTCAACAGAGCTGGGTGCATTGGTAATGCGACTTGACGTCTCGCGTCTTGACATCCATTCTGATGCACAGTGTTGAGGGAGGCTGTCTAGACGCGTATTCGCGATGTTAAGAAGGGATCCTCTCCCAACCACCTTTACTGACTTACCTCTTTGCTTGACTTGTGGAGCCTCGTGCTTGAGTTACTCAACTCCGTGTCTCTCAAGTTGTTGCAAAGCCTTGGTCAGCGTCTTCGGCCTCTACAGTTGGCACATCTTGCTCGGTGATGCAGAGTCGCAGCACCACAGTCACTGCTGCGGTCCCGCCACTTTCTTCTTCATCACATGAATCTCAAGATTAAGAGCACAGAAAGCACCACGGCGTTTGCACAAGGCAAGACTTCCGTTGTCGTTGATGATGTGACATGTAAAATACATCGTCATTGGGCCGACAGTGCATCCGATCTCGACGATCTGCTGGTTGAACAACGACTTCCTTTCACATAGCCAATGTGCCAGATGCTTGCTACCACCGGAAGCTATGCTTCAGCTCCAGCTCGCCTGGCTCAGCCACCATCATTGTTAAAGGGACGTTGGGATATGAAATGAAAAGTCGACTGATTTGTCAGCATGTCGATTATTGTCCATCGATATAAACTGTGCATCTACTGCCTGTCATAACCTAGCCGCCGTGGAGCAAACTGCTAGGTCAGATGCACTGTGGGATATGTAATTGAAAAGCTCACGTATCAGAATTGGGTGTTGACTACCTCATACGTATCGTCTCACACAGTCCACTTCGAATGCTCATGTACGACGGTACACATAGCCATAAGGAGACTTATGAAGACTTTGGCTGTCACACTCTACGCCGCTCCTCGAGAAGAGAGCTATGGAGAACTGGAAAGGGCGAGAGCTGGAAACAGGCGTGGTGACACGTATACCAAGAATTCTTCTTTGTCGGATTCAAGTCGTAACTTCGTGGTACTAATCATCAATCTAGATCATTTGAGGTTCTTCTGATCTCTCTATTCTGTTCGTTGTTGGTGATACCACTAATTGCAATGCTCATACAACCCTCAAATCTCGAGGTATTCCGTAGGGAATGCGAAGATACATGACGATCTTGTGTGGTCAAAGAGGTATTCACGCTTCATATTCCGACGCTATCTTGCATCGTCGTTTGGGGTTTAGCAGATGCTGTTCTGATTCTCTTCGAGATACATCGACTGCTTCTTCAGGCTTGAGGGACCTCACACTACTAGATTGTCACATTGTACGTGCATTGGTGATTTTTGATACACAGCAGACCAGCATTCTAGTTTGCCGATTTCTCACGAGTCGCTGTAAGACTAAGAATCATACTCACCGCACTGTACATACCCCAAGGTCCACGTACGATCCCAACACATCATAAAAACATCGATGCCACGTCCACAGGTGGACCATACGCGCTTATCCTGATATCTCACAGTAGTCCATTCGTTATATACTCTCTCCATTACGTATCGTCGACGAACGCTGAAGTTCTATATGACGGGCATTAGTGCATGCAGTTTTTATAAACGTATATGTTACAACAGAGAAGGACCAGCTAACATGCGAAGATAGTGTCTTTTGCGAAGCGAATCGTAGCGCATAGTCATGGTTGTCATTGGGTAGGGAAGAGATGCCAATGCTACACAGTCTTGGACAAGGGATGTGGTGATATGGAGCGGAGTGGTGTAGCGTGAATTAGAGAAGTACTACCCAAAGACAATGGCGACCATTACGGTGTAATTGCACATGTTGAGCCGCTCAGATCACCGAACGCTTGCGCGCTGATCTCCCGGTTGCCGCAAGCTGCTGAACGCTCCGCCGAACGGCAACAACGTATTCGAGTCGGCTTCTCGGACGACGAAACTGGGGTGTTCCCGTTTATTCACTTTCCGGCTCTCTCCTCGCCAGCGATGCTCGTTCCACAATGGTGTCTATCTATTTTGTGAGCGAAATTCTCATGCAGGACACGACGCCGTGACGGCGGGCGATCCTGCAAGCGATCTGTCGTGTACTATAGATTACAGACTTGATCGATTCGGACGAACTGTAGCGCTGGGTGTTGGTGGTACCACGGCTACGTTACCGTCGCACTGAAACCGTTCAGAGCAAAATCTCCGAAGTTGCGTCGTGTCGTGCGTACATGCATGGCATCAATTGGAGGACGATGATGATGATAGTTCCTTCGGGATCGGCTACGCATGAAACATTTAGCTTCATAACAAAGAGTCAGACAAACGCCATCAGACCCTGAGAATCCTTCCCCAAGTCATTGGCAAGCCTCGCCCGTATTGCTTTTGTATGGAGGCACATGACAGAACATGATCTACGCCGCAGATCAAACACGCATCTTATCCAGCCACTAAGCCACACCGTACGCACCATGTGCTTCTGCGGTTCGATCCGAAACCGTCGAGCTGCATAGCGCTGCGCATCTTTCGGTACAACTGCGGAAGCGCGAAGGAAAGTATTGGTACAACAGTCAGATGCTCGCCGCAACGAGCGCATTCGGCTGGATGCGGGTGCTTGAACGTGAATTGGTAAACGTGGGACGGCAGATCTGCATTGACGCAATCGTCCCAGTGGAGTAGGTTGTACAGCTGTAGCTGTTGTACAGCGCTGCATCTGGGGAACGGATGTAGTCGGGAGGCGTAAGCCTAGCGATGTATAGGAAGGGGCGAGTAGATGTGCTGCGGTTGGTTTCTATGCCGCATGCTACAGGCTGTACACGTTGTGTGCGGGCCGCGAAGGAAGACGCTCAACAGTATCCTTGCGCATGTCATTCGCCGAAGGTATTGCTACTGACTGCCACCTCATCTCCTCACCAGTTTCTCACTCTGCGCGAGAATTTAGAATGTCGGACTCATTCCCGATCTTGATTCAACGACACTCAATAGCGTGCCAAGAGAGCATCTACTTGAGACTTATCCCAACAGATGGCAGTAATTGCTCATTCCCAACAGCAGGGTAATGGCACGCGTGCTAGAGTGCTACCACGGCTAGAGGTGATGGGATCACTTCCCGAAATAGACTCACGGGCGATCCTTTTCTTGATTGGATGGTGGTTGGGAGACAGCCCTATCCCGGTCGCTCGGTTGGATGCAACAGCGTGTTAAGCCCCACCAGTTCCATATTGGAGAAGCGATGGTGTGATTACCGCTTTTGGATGGGCTGCCTGAGATTATCCTGGAGAGCGTGTCGAGTCGGTACCTGATCGACCCTATAACGACTGGGGATGTGGAAGAATTGCAAAAGGCCGGCGGCTGAGCGGAGGCGGCAGACACGGGCAGTAGCGAGAGAATGGGAAGGAGTCGTCGAGTGTCAAGGGTGAAATGAGTGCACAATACCCTGCAGGCAGCTTCAGGGTTTTCCATGTGGTTAAGATGACTCTACAGTCGACCAAAACATGGTGGTAGATGGCATTGATGTGGCTCAGAACAAAGAGATGATGGACATTGCAGGAGACATTGCGGTGGTCGCCGAGGAGAAGCGACGGAGGGGTGCTAGCCGAAGCATATGGTTCATAGTATGAGGCAGTCGCGGTGGTATTGGTGCAACGGCGGAACCATGGCTGCAGAATCTACCATGGTATCAGGGTCTAGAGAATACACGGCATTGAGTCGTTTCTGCGTAACGGTCGGAGAATACTTTGCAGGATGTGACTCCGAGATGTGACTCGGAGGTGTCGGCTATGGTGTGTTTCAAGAGATGCTAAGCCGCGGCTCTTTGTTAGAGGTGAGTGACTGAGTGAGTGACTGAGTGAGTCAAGCAGGAAGGGGCAGCCTCCACTACACGATTGATGAGGCAGGCGTGATGTGGCAAGGAAGGAGCCATGTGACAGGCAAGGAGGTCGCAGAGGAGCAGTATCCCAGGACCGGGCGAACGTTGCCGGCCACGTGTGAAAGATGCCGACAAAGGACCCTGGCTCAGTGCGAATGACTAAGGGCAGGCGAATGACTGAGGGTGGTTGGCCCGACACGACTAGGGAGGACTGTGAGAAACAAACATCGACTAGCGCTATTGGAGAGCTGGCCTTGCTGAAACACGAGGCCATGAACGATGTTCCTGGCCAATTAATCCTCTTCCGCTCCGTGTCGATGGCATCTGCTTTGAGCGTGGTCAAACCGCTGATGCGCCGGCGTGAAACAAGTCGAAGGCTCGTCTAGGGCCGGCCGGCAGGCATGAGCTGGCTCGAGTATGATTGGATGCAGAGCGAGTATTGGCAATGGGCCTGTAACGCCTTGCCATGCACACGACGGCCAGTCATGGTGAGGCTGGCATGCGCGGCGTGGTGCACCAGGTCGTGAGGTCAGCTTTGCAAGTGGTGCGCGAGCTGAACAGGTGGTGAGCGGGTGGTGAAAGCGCGAGTCCTGCAACGACGGTGGGCATTAGACCATCACAGAGATTTTATCCATCTCGCACCATGGATGCCCGCCCGCGGATGCGAAACAGTGGGTTGCCCAGTGGCGTCTGTCTGGTGCAGCGAGCTCCCGCAGAGGGCGCGACCATCTGCTCGCCCTAGCCATCCCCAACTCACACTACGCATGGAGGGCCTGGCTCAGACGCTCGCTATAGGGCCGCCCATGTCAACCGCCCCCCGGCCTGGCGTCTGGAGGCACGTCGTCTACTGCATGCCAGCCGCTGTATCGCTCGACCATTCCCTGCCCGCCCTGTGCAAACACAAGTCTGTGCGAGCCATTTTTATCCCCTCCACACCCGCGCCCCAAAAGACACGACGTGTGCTGTCTCTCTCCGACGCCAGCCAGCGCTGCTTCTTGTCGCATTTAATTTTTTCTACCACTCCGCCCGCGTGCATATCCTCACGCATAACTCGCAGCCCGCACTCGGCCCCGGCTTAGTGTTGCACCAGCCTCTAACCCCCCCAGGCCTGCCCACATCCCTCGACACTTGGTGTAGCGGACTTCCTACAAGACCCTGCCACACTTCACTCCTACAATCTATCTGCCCCTCCCACCGAGCACAACACGGACGCCCACACGCGACCATGACCACCGTTGTCGCCAATCCCCCGGCCCCTGCCCAGCATGCGGCACCGGCGTCGGCAGACGGAGTAGGCTCCTCGAGGACATATGCTCCCATTGCGCCCTCTACTCTCTCTCCCCACCAAGTGACGCCCAACTCTCGCTCTAAGCTGCCACCAAGAGAAGATGCTTCACCTACCTCCTCCAGCCCAGGTGCACAGCACAGAGCCGAGACAAAGCCCTCACCTCTTTCGTACGTCGTTTAGTCTTTCTTCTCGATCTTCTTCCTCATCATGCCGTCCTCCTTCGGCCTCCTCTCCCACCTGCACCTCCATGTCTCCTCCCCACAGAGATATCATGTCACTCATGTCTAACCGTCCCTCCTCTCGCAGGTCTCGTGGCCCTGTCCCCAAAGTCGTAGTCAAGAAGGAGCCCACATCGCCAGACATGCCCACCACCACCAGGCATCGGCCCCAGCGCCTCAACCTCGCCAACCACAACATTGTCCACTCGTCGGGTGCCCTCACGGCACGACCCTCGGGCCAAGGCAGTGCCCACCTAGGCCTCCACGATGTTGGCATGGCCTGCCTCTCACCTGGCTTCCACACCCAGGACCCCGGTATGCGCGAGCAGCTGCAAAGAAGCTTGGATGTAAGAGAACGCCAAAGGCAGATCATCGAGGCGCGCCAGAAGGGCGGCAAGAGCGGACCATCCGAGACAGAAGACACACGGGGCACAGAGATTGGTGCTTTTGGACGGACAATCAAGACACCTCAAACCTCTCGCCGGAAGGGCCCACCGCCCGGTCTTTCCATTGCGCCTCCTTCACATTCGTCCTTCTCCAACGACCGTGTAATCCAGTCAGCGCCCATCAACCAAACCTTTACTGGTCTGCGCGGCAATGCACCACCCTCACGACAGCTGGCCAACGGCCCGTCAAACCTGTCGCAATCATCACACATCCACCATGTACCGGCACAGCAAACCAACAACCGGTTACCCCCCATCTCAGACGTCTTCCCAGAGCCTCTTGGAACAGCGCGGAACCCCTACCATCAGAACAGCCCAGGACACTCATCGCATTCTAATGTCCAGCCCCCAATGCCATCACCGAGCTTCCCGCCCCCACAATTTACACAGCCGCCCCCAACATCAAGACCCCGAGAATACAAGTCCGCCGAGGAGGCTGTTCAACAACTATCCGGGGGTCGCGAGGATCTTCTGCCCCGTCTGGTCCATTACGGTGGTCACCAACCCCCAACACCCCCCTCGCCAATGCCCAAGAATGGATCGTCAGCATATGCATCCAGGCCTGATCTGCACCGAAGTGGCAGCTCTCGGAGACGCGGCCGCGACGAATACGAACAAGACAACGGTACCCCGCCGCTCGGTCGCCAACAACCACGCCTCGGTCCCTTTGGCGCCGGCCGTGACTCACCAGAAACTCAACTGAAAAAGAAGGAAGAATTCATTGGACTGTGTGCAAGAGCTTGGGATCTGTTTCACTCATGATGATACCCGGCTTCGGCTTTGACTCGATAATTACTATTCAGCGACAACTTGATCTTATTTCTATCCTACGGCGCATCATCACTCTCGCTTCAATCATTTCGCTTCGATTTCTCAGCAGGTCGTTTTGAACACTGCAACTTATTACCCCTTCGTATTCGCGCATTATTGATCTTCGATACGTTTTTGTAAAAGCGCCAGCAGAAGCAGCCTCGCAAGGGGTATGCAGGGTTATACCCAGACACACGCACCCACCACATTTCCATATGTTATTCCTTTTTATTACTATTCTCAAACTTTTAAGTTTCGAGTTTATTTTGGGAGAGAATCATTCATCATGTCCATATGAGTTTAAGGGATGAGGGCATTTATTCGACAGGCAATGTTTTGCTATACGTGGCTGAGGCCGTCTTGAAACACACAATGTCTCATGATCATTCTCACTTTTACCATTATTTTTTTTCTCGTTCTTCTATTCCACTGAAACCCCGACCTGTTTAGGCGGTGGATCTTTTTCTGTTTGCGACATGCGATGTGGAGGAGATACCTTTTTCGACTTTTGTTGGGGTGTTAATCTTGGTTCGAGCAAACGCAATGTCTAGTGGATCTGCAGAAAGGCAGGACAAGTTGAAAAAGTAGCGCTCACGCACAGTGACGCACTTTACCCTAAGTGCCGTAACAATAAGAATGTTCATCTTTCATACTATGATGGCTTTTGAGTCTGGACCCTGACAACGTGTTCGCGTGCATGCATGAACAACACTTCACTTGGTAGCGTTGCGTCACCAGACAGACTACTAAAATTCATTGGACGATAGCAGCTTATGTTTCCGATTGTGTAGTCGGTCTGCTTCGGAGTCTAATTGACAACGCGCAACAAAAACAATGCATGGAGGATAGCTTACAGCACATCACAACCTGCCGAGAGAGTACGCAGTACACAAACTCCAACGAGATCAGCCTCGCAGTGCGTATCAATCATGTCTACTCCATGCAATATCACCAATAACAGCAATGACGCAGGCATGAGTAAGCAAGCCCAAAACACCGACCGCGTCATTATCGACTACCGTGATTGCGATAATCATCGTTCGCATCCTCCTGTCCATCTCCATCTACACTTTCCCATACCCACCCCTTCAAGTAATCATCTACAACAATCCTATACCTGCCCCGCATAGTGACTCCCAAGGCGGCCAAGCCGGTCGACCCAACCGTTGATCTGTTTACCATCCTCCTGATTATCTCTGGTTGTCTACCAGTAACGACGGGAAAGAGTATCCGAAGCTGCCGATCAGCGTTCCGTAACTTTCGTCAATCGCCAATCTTTGAAGATCGCAAACATGCTGCCTTATGTGACAGATTGATTGGTTTCGATCAGCAGAAAAGACTGAACAGGCGGTATGATGAACAGCATTGAAAAGCCATATCCAGCCCTATGTAACAGATTGAGTATTGGGTCTCTGGTAGAGAGCGGGATCGCGGTCACACGACCAACGGTACAATCAAGAGTACGGTATGATGAGACAAGACGGGAGGACTTCGGGGGAGACAGCACCCGCTGGCCGACGACTGACGATCCGGTCTTGGTTGTTCGGAATGTTGACGATCACAAGCAAGTCGGCTATATGCAAGACCACCGAGAACTTCATCTCGTGCGCGCGCACCTTTTCTCCGTCTCGTACGCGTTGTTTGTCCGTCTAGCAAAACATCTTTCATCTCGCCAGCATCCTAAATCAATAGTCTAGTATCCATCAACCTTCTTATTCCAGACACCCCAAGAGACCGGTCCAAATTGCAGCGACATCAAAGGATCGCGTGCGCAGGATCGCGGAATTGAAGCCATTTGCAATTTTCCACATGATCTTCACCAGGATACTGGCTGGGGTGGTGGGCTTTGTCTTCAATTTATCCTAGCACACCTAGCCACGCACGGTGTCCTTTTCGCATCATCAACTTTCTCGCTAGACCCGGTTCTCACCCTAGTTGGTTTCGAAACAAACGTCGTTACCTAGCACGCTTAGTGACGCAGGGACCAAAATTGTGCGCTGGCAAGGATATGCAAAAACATGAAACAGCCGCTTCTTAGCTTCGGAGGTGGGAGAGCATAAGATGAATTGAGGCGTTGAGGGATGAAGGAGGAGGATCAAGGGAAGACGCGAGATGAGGGAGGATCGCGTGGGTATGGCAACGCCACGAACATGCCGCGTGTGTGTGTGCCGCGGAGTGCTGAAGGCGGAAGGTAGAGGAGTTGATGAAGAGATGCCGCGTGTGTGCCGTCGTGGCTAGGAAGGGAAATGTACGCGGCAGATGTGACGATGATGATGGCGTGGCGACGCGGTCGTTGAGCAACCATCTTGTTCCATAGCGGGAAAAGCGCGTGATGCGCGTGCTGCGCGATGGAAAAACGTTCGTCCAGGCATGGTATTGTCACTGGACAGGGTATGGTGCAAAGCAATCGAAGCTTTTTTAGGGAAGGGATACGTCGCGTTGTCACCGCTGTATCGGGCCTCGTGACCGCTACATATTGTTTTGAAATCTAACTGGGACGATGCGATTCACTGGGTTTGAACAAGGGTGTCCCCACTTGATTCTACATTATTGCTGTTCTGCTGACTGGTTGACAGGTGGTGCATTCCATCGGTTCCTTACTCGGAGCGCTGTCGGTGCTACACATGTCAGATCTGACGATGCAGATGCGCGCGTGTGCGTGGAGACTCACAACACGGACCGCCCAGTGCTGTGGATTTTCAATAGTCTGCTAAGATGGAAGTTTGCGTGCTGAAAATTGTTGTGATGCGCTATGCAAGGACTTCATTGCGCAACGCGTTCGATGGAGTTATTGAATCGCGCGTTGTTCGCTGGGGGGTTCGGTGGCCGATGTAGGTCCTTTATGTGTCGGAATTTCCCTGCGTACAGCATACGTAGAACGTGCGTTTCGCTTGTCCGGTTGACAGCCGACGAGCTCGAGCGCGCTTGAGACGGGGTCAAGGCGCAGGTCCAGCTTCCGACCGATGATTAGCACGTGCTTCAAGGCGACTTCAGGTGGCATTGTTGTGTGCTTTCAGCAAGGCAATGACTTCCGATACACTTTCTTCTCCGATCCTTTCCACCCGAGGGTATATCCGAGCGCATCTTCCCCCACATAGAGAGCCATATGGATACCGGGACTTGCGAATGCGTCGTTGATCAAGGAGAACCCGAGGGTCGACAGGACGAGGACGTCGCAAGACTTTTGCCCTTTGGATATTGTGTTCTGTAACGATGGCCCCTAGTTCGAGCAGAAGCTGGACCATCGATACCAGCGATTCATCGATAGCCACATTCAAGGCACTGTCACTGACACAGGCTCCGTGTTCAGCAAGATATCGACACAATCCCTCGTTTTCTGTCCGTACGGCATGCATCATCAGCGTACACCTCCAGTGCCGCTCACGACACACTGTTGAGAGCCTCGGTGCAACGCGCGCGTTGTACTCGACTAACATGCGCATTATGTCCAGACGCCCTTGCTTTGCGGCCTCTTCATAGCAGCAAGTCGTCTGAAAAGTGTCAAGAGCCGGCCCACGATCCAAGAGTAGACGAACGATTTTCTCGTTACCGCCTTTGACGGCTCGTTCAAGCGGAGTCCAAAATCCACTTTGAATGCCTGTCACTAGGCTTCTCCCATGTTGGGTGCTTGTCACTAGCCTTCTCTCCCCCTGTACCGTCAGCGAGACAGAAGCTCCGCGATCCAGAAGCCATTCTGCGACGTCAGCTCTCTGTGGGCTACTCCATGCGACGATGCGCAGAATGTTGCTGTACTCAAAGCAAGTCTTTGTGAGACGACGATCGCCTTGTCTTCTCTTCCCGAGACCATTGTTGTTTTTCAATTGGGATGCCAACAGTTGGAAGAGCTGAGAGCAGAAATCGACCGATCGGCTTCTCAACACTCCTGAGCATATTGCAACCTCACCCAAGTCGTATCTAGGGCCAAAATCTGGTGAATGTTTACATAGATCCATGACAAACTTTACGACATCCAAAAGACCTTTTCCAACCGCAGTATCATAGACTAGTCGTTGAAGTACATTTTGCCTTGGCTGAACATTTCGCCTTGCCTGAACATTTGGACTTGGCTGAGCATTTGGATTCGAGAAGATCTTTGCGAGTAACACCAAGTTACCACACTCGGCGGCTGTCGCGGTGATATTGTGATTGCACAGATAAGCATGACGACACTCGGACTCGACAATATGCGAAAACATGTCGTCCACAGCTGGGTCATTGAGTGCAGACCTGATTCCTTCTTGACAGTCGTTCACCAGGGCCATCTCCAGGAAACATAGTGGACCACTGAACGCACAGGTGTTGTATCGCCTGCCGTTCATACGTGCCCCCTTCAATATGCGCCCCGGGTGCGAACAAAAAGCATAAATATACCGCTTCAAAACCTCGTGCGATATCTCTTTGCTCCTTTCTTCGGGGTGGCTCACTTGAAGAAGACGCTCGGCAGCGCGGTATATGCCTCCATATAGCTCAATTTCACATAAATTCTCGTTGCTCTTTCGCTCAGAAGGGCTCATCTGACCAAAGAAATGCCGGCGGGCGTCATAGGGCATATCTTGCACAAGGCGTTCGGTAGCACGACATATGCGTCCATCTAAAATGGTGTCGTCCCAGTTCTTCTGCATGATCTTATATGTGAGATATGGCTGCCAAAATGCATCGAATCGAGACTTCAATTCTGGCTTTGTAAACGACCAGGTCTTCCGGTAATCGTCCAGTATATGGGACTGATAGAGCGCATTCTTCACTTCTTGAGAGAACTCCTCTGTCGAAGTGTCAGCATACTGCAGTGCTGCAATCACAATGGCGGAATGAGAGGGCGTACTATTCACAAGCCTTAACCTCAGCCCGCGCCTGAGACCGCGGACACTAACGGCGTGTATGAGAATTTCGCGTCGTGTCTCCGCCGGTAGATCAGAAAAGTTCGTCATGCTAGAAATATCGAGGGTTGTTGTTGAAAATGAACGAGAAGAGGTGGCGGGCAGAACCTGGGGTTGCGCCTTCCGTATTGCTTAGCGCTAGGCTGGTTCTGTTCCAGGCAACAGGCAAGGCCACCCGCAACCACAACATCGAGGAAGAGGACACAGATTTCGCATTGATGATAGGATACTGGTATAAATTGTGGATGGCGCTTCATACCAGTGTCTCATCATCAGGAAATACATTTCAGCACACCAGTACATCATGGAGGCACTCAAGTCTTTTGCTTCGGCATGTTTAATTGTTACTATGCACATCAGACAAAATGTACATAGATGTTGTCGTACAACTCACGCTTGGACATTGTTGACTTTTCTCATGGACTCACAGCTCATTCGGTACTTTCGCTTCCACAATCTCTGTCTTCCAGTCCCTTCGTGGGACTCGCAGTCGAGACGCTCGTACCTCGAGCCCTCGAGATATGACTCTGCACTCCATTCTCGAGTGGCTGAAGGAAGACGTGCGTAAATACTTTAGCTCGGTGTCAGTGTTTGCTTTCTCGAACCCTGCTGATTTCGACGGTATGGTAGGACATGGGCTGAGAAAGATGCTTTCTAGAGAATCCGGATCAGTCTCGTATAAGTCTAGGCATGGTTGTTTCAACCTTGGACATCCAATAGCGATCTTCTATCGAGACATTCATCACCGTATCAGCATGCGCCGGTGGCCTAGACGCATGGCCATGTATGTGCACCAGCGACAGTAGGCGACTGATGATGAGTGCAGTGTAATGTTACCGTAAGAGCAGCGTTTTGGTTCTCACTGACTAAGTATAGGTGAGCCTCACGCATTACGCTGCAAAGAGGAGCAAAAAGTGATAATACAGCGTCTACCACTTTTACGCAAGCTCACTGAGCTGAGTCGTCCCGAAAAAAAAGAGCACCGTTGCATCTTGCTGCACCTTCTACGGACGAGTGCCGGGAGACAAAGGACAAAAAGGCAAAAAGAAATTGAATGTGAAAGCTCTCCAACTGGGAATTGAACCCAGGTCTCCCGCGCATTTGTCAAGAGCCCGAAAGCTGGTATGACAAGCGGAAATACTGACCACTATACTATTGAAGATTGCTGATTGGATGGAAAAAAGTCGACAATAGATCTATATATTGCCATTATTCGCAGCGTAAATGACACGGGGCAGCTCTCCAGCAGTTCTTTCGAATTCGGTCGTTGGCGGTGGGTTGTGAAGAGAATTTTTCGAATGTGGTGTGGAGACAGTGGCGGAATAGGGTCCTAGTGGGGCTATCCTACTCTTCCAATAAACGCCTACCCATCAAAGTAGATAAGCAGAAACGTCAAGTATATTCATCTCGATACGATCACGGAATTTGCTCCTATCGTTTCTACGCTCCTGATTTTAACGGCCATGACAACGATGCGCGCACGTTTGCAGAACTGATTGACAGGAGAAAGTTGCTGAGATTGTGGCCGTGGTATGTTTTGTGATAGAGTTTTAGTATATCTGAAACGTCTTCGCTACGTCTTACCTCATGAGATGACGAGGTCAGAAAAATCTCCAAGTAGCAACCGTCCGGAAGATGGGTGTTATAGACATGAGGTTATGCGGGGTCGATCTTTCGGGAGGGGTCCTTATGTAATCGAACTGATCTAGCATCCTCGGGTAGCTCACACCCCAACCTCGTCACGTCCAGTGATTCTCCTCGCGTGGCTGATACGATCTTCACGCGCTACATGAGATATGCCCCGTTTTCCCCCATGATGTGCACTCTTCGCTGGCGTTACAAGTAGCATCTCACGCGCAAGAGCTTCAGAAATCTCACCACGCTTCACCACATTGCCCTGAGGCTGGTCACAACGGATCGAGCATCCAAGCGTAGGGGCGCGATGATCACGTCACATATTGGATAATAAGGAAGAAGCCTGGCAGCGTCACAGCTTGAAGGTAAGTATGTGGAGGTCTATACTAATGAAAGGGCTGAAGTTGCCTCGCAGTAAATGTTAAAATCCTCGATTCTCCAACCGCCTGCGCGCGGTCTGGCGGCCCCTCACATACGAACACCCCCTTTCATCCCACGACTCGCGATACGTATATAAGCGAGCGAAGGTGTAAGTGCAAACCATCTTGGCTCATCATCCCTATACATACCTAGCGATCATGGACGCAGTCCGGGCACATGGCTTCCACGGTCGCCCGGTGCTTGACCGGCCCACGGAGTCCCTGTCAAATAGGTTTAGTATCGCACCATGAATTCACCAGATCATACCCGAGATTCAAGTCAAACTTCCGCTATACGAAGCTCAATCGCGGATGCAAGCAGCCAGATCGCTCTATGACTTTACTCCAGTGCCGCAATACGGTAATGGAGTGTAGAGAGCATCGTCTCCTAATCATGACTTCTTAGCACCGAGAATGTCTAGATTTATACTCCATCATCAAAACACAGCAAGGTTGTGAAACGAAGCTTAGCTGAATGTGTTCCTCTAGGTGCGGACAGCACGCTGTACAGCGGTGAAAGTCCTTCATATCTAGGTTTGAATGTATATATGTTCACTGTGCACACACACCCCGACTACCTGCTATATAACCAACTCCTCGTAGCGACCTTTGCTCATCTCATCAACCAAAACCAGCAGTATCGTACGCCACACAGAGTAAACTACCACCAATCATGGCTGCCACATCAAATTTCACGACTCTTCCCCCCGAGTTAAAGGCTGAAGTCTTCACCTGGATTCGTACAAAACCGGAACGTGCAGTCGTTTGTCTTGTAAGCCGTGGATGGAGAGATATCATGGCGCCTATTGTGTGGAAGGAACTCACACTGGATCCCAAAACAATCTCGACAACTAAGCTGACAACATTGATGCTTCCCAACAGTGGTATACTTCCTCACGTCCGCCAACTCATTGCCGATTGGGAACCGTGGTGGAACGAAGATCTGAGCCATGATTTCCACGCCGCAGTCCAAGTCGTAATCGCAACAATACCGAAAAACAGGCTACTCGGTTTTACAAGTAACATGCCTTTTGAGCCGGCCTATCTACTCTCTCTGCTTCGCAACCAGCAAAGGATGAGAAATCTCGATATAGCTTTGGACAAGCCAAAGATAAGTCGTTTTCCCATTGATTTCGGGATCACCATGCATCGATCGTTGGCCACTACTGCGCTACGTGGATTGACAAAGCTCTGGGTTCGCATCGGCTCCGGTGATCACACATACCGAAACAGCGCATACATGATTAGATGTGCTCCAAAGCTTCGCGACTTGTCTATTGACGGCGACGAAGATGAAGAAGGAAACAAGGCTTCTTTCGATACCTTACTCACTTGTGAGGCCCTCGGGGGATTACATGCAGATAACATAACCGTACAGCAACTTCAGCTCTCACGCTTCAACCTGCTATACCTCGACTTGGCGACATCCCATGTTGATAAAGCATTTGTCTACATAGATTTTGCTTGCCTCCAATCTCTTTCACTATACTGTTGTCGCAACGTCGAACCATTCCTGACAGCACTCGCAACACGGCAATCACTGGACCCTAGCCTAACTGAGATTGATATATTAATGAAAGGCGACGTGCTAGAGAGCGATATCCGAGCGATTGAGCATCTACTAAGGATCTCCTCTGGTGTTCGAACTATCTGGATAGATGTAGGGAAAGCAAGGCCTGTGGACATTTCGTGCATCGCTCGACATGGCAGTACATTACAGCATCTCGGACTGAACATCGACGCGGAAAATACAGCATCATATTACTCTGTCGCCGATCTATCCACCATCTTAAAATCAGCTCCAGGCTTGACTCAACTGGCTGTCTACATCTCTCCCATAGAGATGGGTTGGTCAGGGTTACTCGGCACAGATTTTACCCTTGATGTACTCGATAGTGGTGATACTAGTGTTCCCAATGCCTTGGAGGCATATCTAGTAAGTCATCGTATCTTCATTCTCTTAAACTTGGTTGACTAATCTGATCGTAGGATTGCATCGCACGCCATCGGTCTCTGCATACCCTGCAGATACTCTCGCTACCAAATATTGACTACGACATGTCACCAGATCCCAATCCCACTCTGCAGAACCGACAACCTATTTACAACATCACGGTGCCGACCGCGAGTTTGATGATGCAAAAGCTTGCTGCTGAAGTCATGTGCTTCCTTCACAAGCTCAACTCCCACATCACATTACTTGGGCTCTGCCCACTTTATAATGAATTTGAGCAACCGAAGGCTGATCACAATGGTCACAAATGGCCGAGATACTACTACATCCGTGGCCGTATCTCGGATCCGACGGGCAGAGAGCGTTTCACAGCCGTTCCTTTTGACACTGACAATCTGCCGGATAGCTCGCTGTTGCGCCGCTACTGCGGTGGTAGTACTAGTTGGTAATACAGTCTTCCTGATAACCTACACTGTTTCGGATTCATCTGTCTAAAGTTGGTTCTTAAAACTAGTGGGCACATAGAAATATGTGCCGGCGTAACACCGACTGCTGTCGTCATCTGGCTGAACCGCTCGATGTTCAGTCACTCTCACGTTACGAGGATGCGACAGACTTTGGTCAGAACATGACTGAGAGTGTTGTGTCGGCTACGAGGTGTGTGAGGAGCTGGACAGGTACTACGGGAGACGTATAGCGGGATGAACGCTAAAGATAAGGTGTCTTGTCGCATATGAAAAGCGATCGTGCAGAGGGTATGAATCGGGTAATAGTGACTTAATGCTTTCTCGGGTACTATTCTTCTTCAACATCTCAAGCTCTCGTTCATGATTCCACCTCCCTTCGCGAAATCTCCAATGTCTTCTTCAACATTACGCGCAGTTTAGACGCACATCTGCAAACTAGTTAGCACATATTACGCGACGGAGCATGAGCTTACAGTTAGCAAATAGCGTATACGAATCTGCATTGTTCAGCGCCTGCTCGGTCGAAAGCTTAACCGAAGCATCATATCCATATGCCAAATCCTGCGTGCTTGGGCTGTAAACGCTCGAAGCGTGCGTCGTTTCATGCAAAATCGTAGTTCCTCGATCAAATGTTTTACATCCCGTCGTAATCGGGATGGTGTTAGTGAAGAAGATTGGACAGTACGTGATGGAATTCAGCGTAGGCAAAGTGTACGCGACTATGCTTCCCCCCGAGCAGAAGCTGTACTGGTCTGTACAGTACGATGTCGTTCCTGGTGATGAGGTGCCACAGTCCTGTGCAACTGCGCTCATTCGAGCAGAGACCTGGTTCCTAACGCTTGTTGATGTTGATTTGAAGAAAGTCCCTAGCCTGCTGTCTCCGGCTGCGGCTGCCGTCGCGGCACCAGATGCCAGCTTTTGGCAATTCGATAGTGCTGTCCTAAGGTTGGTAAGACGATCACCAGTGCAGCCTGAGTCGACGATAGTACGTTTCGCTAGTGACTCGCGGGCGGCAGCCGCCTTAGTACCATCAACAGAGATGCTGAGTCTATTGGAGTCGTATCTCAAAGCGCCTACAAGCTCGGTGGAGGTCCCGTTGGCGTACGGTAACACGCCGTTGGCGAATACGTCGAAGCTTCCACCGCTGCTCAGGTCGCGGAATGCACCAGTCTCGACGGCAAACTCTCTCTTGCCCTTGGACTCCAGCATGAGGAAGTCATCGGCAGATAGGGCACTTGGATCAAGCTGAATCGTGACACCCTCAAACGGCACCCTCGTAGCTAAGTGTTTGTCAGCGACAACTCATTCGGCTAGTATGACAGTGTGAGGACAGCCCAGTCTTGAAGAGCCGTGGCTTCTATAGAGGCGCGGATGAACGAAGTATTCAATGTGGTCACTCTTGGTTAGGGTAGTGAGAAATGAACTTGCCGCTTACAACCACTGTTAGAGTACAATGTGACCCGCTCAACAGGTAACGTATCGTCCAGAAGGGTTCCGGTGCTGAGAAGGTTCAAAGTGGTGTCACCGGTGTTGGTAATGACTACCTTAACCACCGTGTTCTCCAAAGCGGTCAGCTGAACATTGAGAGGGTCTTCTGTTTGAAACAAATTGACGGAAGCGGCAATAGTGTATGAAGACAAGGCCAAGAAGGCGACCAGTGGGCTGGCAAAAAGCTTCATATCAGGAAATAAGCTGAGCAAAAGAACTAGACGAACCGATAGAAAGAGTGTGAACTACGATGTCGCATTGAAACACAAGAAGTCTTTATAGCGCAATTCTCACATGTTGTTGAAGAGGCCTATGCAGCAAAAGCCATTAATGTAGAGCTTGCATACGAAATCCTAGAACTTGATCCTACCGATTGGAATCTTACTAGGCAATAGAATGTGAGACAACAGTGAGCTGGCTCTAGTCTCGTAACCTCCACTACTGTGCCTCCTCATTGCATGAGGCGTAGCAGCTCATGAGGTAGAGTCTTACATATCCACGAGTGGTAGAAGAGGAAGCAAACGGCCATCCCACGCTTCACTCCACACCTAATATATTTTGACTGTTTCTGGCGAATTGGCCGATGCGCATCTAGCATGCGTTCGTGGAAGGTCATGTTCGTGATAAGTGCTAGACTCTTTGGCAGCAGTTTCCAGCAGGTAAGAACGATACTGGATAAGGAAGTTACAAATGCAGCCAGTCTTCGGCTGCATTCCTTTGCGTTGCCCGTTCATCCGGGCGTTTAGCGATTTGGGAGCGGGGACCGAAGCAGGCCCAATGACTGCATCCTTGACTCTCAGGCATAGGGAGGCGAACTCTCCCCTATCAGCTCCTATAGTGGTTGGTCCAGACCTTTGCACTCTTCGGTGGTAAACACAATAGGAGAAAACGGCAACGCTGCAAGAACTGTGGGGAACAATAGATGCGTTAGCGATGTTCATGCAGAACGTCGGGTGCCTACGGCAGCCTCGAACATTTTGTATCAGTTGAAATCTCGAAAAAGGCCATGTTATTACGTACTACAGCCGCTCGTATTAGAAAGATGTAAGGTTGCCCAAGAAGAAGCCAAACATATTGAGGGCTTCAACCACATGACGTCAGCGGGGCAGATTGCAGAAGGGCCAACTACTGCGAGGAAGCACTCTGTTTCAGAACCTGATCTGATAGATCCAGCGCATGTATAGTCTTCGACTTGGTGAAAAAGGGACCAGTGCATATGTAGGCTTGCCCACTGTCCCGTTACCCACGAACCTGTTCAACTCGAAATCGCGCTTTCCACTGATGCACTCTGAATCCAGGAAGTAGTTCAGCTTCAGTGGCACATTATACATACTTATATGTACTTCTCATGCACGCATATTGCGACTTTAGTGTTCTCAGAAGTGTATATCAGAACTAAGAGCATTCACGATGTTGTCCAGGCAAGGGAGATATATACCTTAGCACGCACCTTCTATACTCTCCTTTCAGGGTTCTGTTGCCTGCCTTCTACGAAGCACATCAAGGACCAATGTAGAATTAATGAAAGCCAGAGATTGTGATTGAAATGGTGAAATTCAGAAAGATTAAACAGTTAGACTACTTCAATAACGATCCACTCTTTACTCGACAATAGTCACCGCAGTAGGTGTGACATCAAACTCCTGCTCAGGCGCAACAAACTGGTTGTAGATCGCCTCGTGAGAGCCAGTGAAGTTGTATCCAGTTCTGCAAGTCCATTCATTAGTCACATGTTCACCTTTTCTTGAGAGCAGCAAGAAGGTACAAAGAAGACTTACGTGTTCAACGGTTCGTAGGGAGCCTTCTCAAAGCTCAACAAGATCTGGTCTGGAGAGCCACTGGTGTCGCTAGTCCTCTCGCTGAACTTTGCAGAGACGCCGTTGTTGACGCCCTCCAAGATGCGGCAGGGTGCGTACCAGTTGCCCTTGCGGTACCAGCCGTTCTCATAGCCGGAGCAGTATGCCTTGACACCGAGAATCTCGCCCTCGATGCTCGGTACCGAGATGTTGAAGTCATAGTAGCAGCCACTGCGTGCGCAGCCGGCTGACCACCCCTCGACGTGCCACGTCCAGTTGGAGGGAATCTTCGGTTGCTCGGTTTGGGTGGTGGGGGCTGCGATGGCGCCGGCAGTGAATGCGAGGAGAGTTGTGAAGGAGACCATGTTGATGGATTTGGTGTTGTGGGTCGGCAGGTTGTTATATATGGGAGGTTAATGTGTTGTGGTAAGCTTCTGTTGGGTCAGAGTCTGGTTATGTATCAAACAACTCTTCGAGGGTCATCTGCCTCTTATACTAGAGTTCAACGCATCGTGCGGAATTTGTTTCCATGAACGACATGTCCAAGACCCGAGCGTACCGACTCCTATTGTTCGTCGGATATTTGGCCGCGTAAGGTGTCACTGGTGTATCCAAGCGTGCCACCGAAACGGCCCGCAGGCTGCCGATCTCAGTTGAGGTGCACCCTTGGGTGATCAACCTGCGCCGTTGAACCCTACCAAACGTCATCCCATATACTAGTAGTGGCGCAAATACGAGGCTGGTGCTTGGCCGGTAGGGCTTAACGTCGGAGTAATGAGTTGGTGTCTTATTTTTGGAGCTGGTGCCCATTGTACGAAGGAGCTAGTTCCCCGGACAAGACTCGGACCCTCTGCGCTTACGTCATTAATCGTACATCTACATCATGGCGCCTGCTAGAAACATCTTCATATCTTTTCGCACCGCGTTGTTCTGTCCGTCACTTGAACCACGAGCTGCATGTTGAGGCGAAACACGATGCGCCTTTTTTCTTCTCTCTCCAAGTCGTTTTAGTGCGGCATTCTATGGTCGACTAACTGACTAGGCAGGGTAGTACCTCACTGCGTCTACAGCTGGCAGCGGCTCGGAAGAAGGATGTATCCGGCCGGGGAGACCTTCAGGTTTTGATATGCTGAAGAAGTACACATATTCAAGCCCGTGGGCAGTCAGTGATTTACGTTGAGGCAGCCTTGATCAGACATGCACTCGGCATACGACTATAGTCCTGAGCAGATATACAATCTTGGTTGAGATTCTTCGAACTCTACGAACTGGAAGTGGAATGTGTAGGTCAAGCGGTTCGCTCCATCATCATGTTGGCGTTCCCTCTCCTTCGAATGCCTTGTTTGAATGCAAGACGCTACGTGCGAAAGTAGTTATCGTTCCTAAGTTCTACCCTTCTAGGAAATACTCCAAAGTTACAGGCCATGTTTTACATTGTTGAGAGGCCTTTGAAAAAATTACAAGTACCTCTAGGGCAACGTAAGCGTCTTCACTGTGAAGGTGAAGGACGAGAGAAGGACGCTAACCTGCCTGCGCACGGCCCGCTTGATTAGAGAGAGCAAACGAACTCTCTCACAAGTGTCAACAAAACACCACACGCCGCTGTCAAGACTAACTTGCACTCCCTCGATTCCCAGTATCCAGCGCGGCGAACCAACCCTCCCTCATGATGGCCGACCCAGGCATCACCGCCACGTTCTCCGATCTCCCGACTGAGATGAAGGCGACTATCTTTGGCTATCTTCGACAAAACGATCACAAAAAGTCGGCTTGCCTTGTGAGTCGCGGTTGGAGAGATATAATGGCGCCGATTCTCTGGGAACATCTTACACTGGAAATCGCAACCACCTTACCAGGAGAACTGGCTTGTCTGCTGAACCCAAATGACGGAGTCCTTGCCCATGTGCGTTCTATCGACATCCGCCCAGGACTGGACGACCCGGAAGAGTTCGAGCTGAACTCTGAGTTCGGAATCGCTTTTCGATTGATCTTTGGCGCCCTACAAAAAAATTGTCTTTCGACGCTCAGATTCTACATCGACATCAGCATGACCACATTGCTAAGTGTCCTTCAATCCCAGCAAGCGCTCGAAACACTTAGGCTTCAAGGCTTGACTTCGAACGGAAGCCTTTCTAACGACTTGTGTCTCGCCACGCATAGTTCGTGGGTCACGCCTACGTTGCGCAACATCAGGTACCTTCGAGTTACCGTTGGTGATGGGGAGCAAAACACGTACGAGCACAGCGCCTTTCTTGTCAAGAACACCCCAAAACTCAAGTACCTGAATTTAGATGGCTTCGTCGATCCTTTACCTGACTGGTATGGGAACGATGCACTTGGAGAACCAGGAGCAGCCACTCAGAGTCTACAGCTGGACCACCTTCAATTGTCTTGGCTGGATCTCGAGACTTACCCTGCGTCGCTTTTCACAGTTATTGACTTCTCTGTTCTTCGCGATCTCTTGGTCATGGAATGCGACAATGTCGGGGCCTTTCTTACTGCTCTCGTTCCAGGGGCTTCACAGGTACCAGCTTTGAAAAGGCTAGAGATGGTATCTTCGTTATTGCCTCCCTCGGACGCGAGTTTGCAAGCGATCGAGACTCTGGTGACATCCACTCCTTCACTACAAACCCTTTGGTTGGATGTTGGTAAAGGGCGTTTGATCGATGTAGCATGCCTGGCTGGACATGGAAATACGTTGAAGCGTCTTGGTCTAGCAGCTTCATCGAGAACGCAAGGTCCATACTACTCTGCCCTTGATCTTGATAAGCTACTGACACAGGCGCCAAAGCTTGTGGACTTAGCAGTCAGTCTTTGCCCGATCAACCTTGGTCACGTTCGGCATCTTGGTGCTAAGTTCAAGCTGTTCAAGCAAACCGGTAACGACTACGTTCTCAGTGAAACAGAATTCCTCTTAGTACGTACGTAATCTCCATACATAAGTCAATTGCTAATAAATGGACCAGATTCGTATTGCGAAACATCAAAACCTCCAGTCACTGCGGATTCTCACACTACCCAGCATCGATTATGGAATGATTCCAAACCCGAATATCGTGAAGGGAATTGACCTTCCGGATGAGCATGTCTATACCTCAAAAGTAATGATGCAGGCATTTGCTACAGAAGTCTTTCGTCTGCTCGCTAGAAATGGGTCCAACATCAGAGCTCTAGCCATATCGCCGCAAGTCAGGAGTTCTACTAAACGACCTGTCTCCGATGACAACGGACACCGTTGGCCCCGCTACTATTACAGATACGACGTAACTGGTGCCATGAGCGGTCAAGAGCACGTTGTTGCTGTCCCGACACCTCCGGCTGAGTTTCCAATCCCCGTCCCGACTTGAGACAGGCAGCTATGGAAGACGTCTTAGCTCCGACGAAAGAGAGCTGGGAGAGGGAGTGAGAAATCGTTCAAGACACCTAGGCCGTATCATTGTCTGAGGCCAGGTTCCGGTACTGTATAGAGATGTCAAGGCGGAGAGTTCGGTTTGAGTGCTGATAGAAGAGCTCACCAAGGCTGCGAGATTGGAGGTCATACCAGTATTGCTCGAGAAACAAGACTTCCCTATATATCAGTAGAACTGTAGCAGCCATAGTGCTTCAATACATCACAGTTCACCAACAACATAACCAAGCAAACATGTAAACCGAGACTTCATAATCTTCATTCATCATCATAGCAGGTATATGCCTTCCTGGCTTCAAGCCTTCCCCTACCACACACACCTTCTGAATAAACCTCCCAGGTGTTGCCAAGTTTTTGCCTCCATTTTGACATCAACCCTTCATATCTACAAATACAAAGACGGTCGCTAGATACGCCGCCACAAAAAGAAATCCAAGTCGTACCCAAGCCCATAGAGCTGTGGGAAAAAGAGACACAAAAGACACGCTCGCAGTGCTGAGAGAAGGAACATAAGACAGAACAAAGATGGCTAGAAGAGCTGCGCGAAGCCATCAAGGCAACGCCGCTTTGAAGTTTGGATTCACCGGTCCTCCCGCCCACTAAGCGGCAGGTTGAGCCCCAAACTCCGCGCCGCCACGGCCCCTTGGTGCACCTCCACGACCACGGTATCCGCCGCCAAAGCCGCGACCACGTCCACGGCCGCGTCCACGACCTCGACCACCACGGAAGCCATCGACGCTGCCCTGGCCAAAGGTCTCCATGTTCTTCTGGCGCTCTTGGCTCCTGAACTCTTGGCCACGCGTGGCAGCCTCTTCCCTATCCTTGAGTTCGCTCGAAATGTTATCGAAGAAAGAGCTCTTGTCGTACATGGATCCACCAGGGATGACGACCTCTTCTTTTTCTGTGGTTGCGGTCTCGACAGCTGGAACAGCTGGAGCATCACCCATTGGCGAGCCAGAGGCGATGGCTTCCTTAATCAAGTCCTGCTTGTTGAACTTTGCGTTTGCGGATTCAAAATCGAAATCGGTTGTGGGCACCTCCATCTTGGGGTGTTGCGGATGAGCGCCACCCCGTCCTCCTCTTCCGCCTCGACCGCGGAACTCGCCTGTTCCTCGCTGACGGGGCTGGTGCTGACGGCTCTGTTGATCGCGCATGCCCTGTACCTGTTGTGCCAGGTTGTTCATGGGATCTGAGACAGGAGGTTGACTTGGTGGTTGACCTTGCACTTGGCCCTTGTTCTGGAGGTTGAGCTTGGCCATAGCCTCGGCGACAGCGGCAGTTGCTAATTGAGTAGCATTCTGCTGCTGAGCAGCACTGGGCATTTGTACGGGAGCGGCAGCACCTTCTTGGGCATGAGGCGCCGTCTTTGCTGCTCTCGGGCTTGGAATCGGAACAGCGGGGATGATTCGTCCACCCTTGGGTCCGCTAGGCTTACCCTTGGACGGCGGTTGAGTGGTTTGAGGATGGGGTGGTGCCAACGCAGCCGAAACATCGGGCTTTGAGTCGACTGGTGGTGGAGGAGCCTGCTTACCAGCAGCAGCCGGCGTTGGCGTTGAGCCAGATGCCTTCGCGCCGTTCTTTTGTTGTGGTTTGGCTGATGCACCATCTGCCTCGGCGACCTTTGGTTGCTGTGGCTGACCTGGCTTCTCATCCTTGCCTGCTTGGGGACCTGATGGGCCCCGTTGACCTTGTGGGGGTTGGTTTTGGTTCAAGCCGGGAGGGCCAATGGGCATGTTAGGCGAGAACGGACCAGGAGGCTGGTGGAAGCCTTGGCCTGGAGGGAACCAGCCTGGAGGCGCACCAAATGGAGGCGGTGGCATGCCAAATGCGCCTGGTGGGCCTCCAGGACCTGGGAAAGGCCCTGGACCGCCAGGGAAACCACCTGGAGGGCCGAATCGGTTGCCATATGCACCACCAGGGCCGCCAGGTCCACCGAAGGGAGGGTATCCACCAGGTGGGAATTGACCTGGTTGGGGAAAATTCGGCGGCGGTTGTTGGCGGCCGGCAATGTCTTGTGGACTGCCTTCTTGCCGCGACTGGGGTTGTTGTACCTGTGGCGCATGCGTCGCGTCAGCTTTGCTTCCAACAAAATGTGACAGGAACAGATTGTAGGTAAGGATCTCAGAAGGAAGGCAACGGAAAATATCCACACGGTTTTGCGCTCTCGGTGGTTTAAATGATTTACATCCGAAAATTTTACATCATCGAAAAAGAAAAGGAAGGGTGGTGTCATAGACTTACTCCGATGATGGCTGGGTCCTGGGGCATTGCAGGCTGAGCCTTCTCCTTGACAGGCTCTTCAATGCGCAGATCCTTCACATCGCTGCCTCGGAAGACAATCTGCTCGTAAACGACGTCTGATGGCGGGTATTCGTCTTTGCCGCCCTTGCGACCCTCTGTGCCAAAGGAGCGCACATTGTCTAATGAGACTGTGGAGGCTTCTGAGTTGATCTCAACGAGAGTGCCGACATAGCTGCGGGATGTCAGTCGCGTCGCACAATGAACCGACGCGATGTCAAACTCACCGGATGTCGCTCTTTGAGATGAGAGAAATGCGAGATCTACGCGTCCGACGTCAGCTGGAGCTCCAGCTCGAATTGGAGAGCTGCGACTAACCCGATGAACTCGGACATGGCTGTGTAACGTGGGTATCAAAACGGGTATCGAAAGGAATTGAAGCTCAATGAACAAGGAAAGAAGGCGGGAAAGTGGGTGTGAAGGGGTAAAGTGGTGGATGGAGGAGTGAGGGGTGAGAGAAGGTTGGAGAGCTCCGTGGTCGTGGGCTGAAGCTGAGAAACTTGGCGCACGTTTAGCGAGGCGTAGTCTGGAAGCTTGAGCCTCATTCATCCACCTCGGGCTACCTTTACCCCACAGTACCACCAGCAGTGTGTACAAGCCCGATAGGCTGCATCCATGCTTCGCCGTAGCAGATGAACCCACGTATCTTTAGGCCCTTGAGGTCGTGACTTGTTTGCTCTCTCTAGAGGTTTCTATACTTGGACCAGGCTTCTTTGTTTGGGCTTCTGATTGCCCTCGTCCTCGCCATGAGCGTTACCAGTACTACCGAGGACGGCCTAAACGACATCTACGAGGCCCTAGATCGCTACAACTGGGACGATGACATCGAGTTCCAAGCCGGGCTGCAAGCCATCATTGGCAGCAACAGTACTCCAGAGCAGACGACGGAGCTAGCATTGCGCGCGCGATGCTTTTACTATGCGAGGTGCGCCACCATGTCACCTATACAATGATAGACAGTATGCTAACAAATCTCCAGGAAATACAACAAGAACATAGACTTCAACGCCTACAAAGCCTACCGCAATGCGCGTAACCGACCTCCTCCAACCCCGCCAACACCCCACAACGTCCTTGCCTCCTCGGTCGTCGACGAAATGCTCCCACCCGGCACCGCTACACCCAATGCGTCCACAACCAGTCTGCCTATGAGCACAACTAGCGAGCTGCCTCCAAGCACCGAGGCAAGTGGTATCATGCCACCGCCGACAACCACAAGCGAACCACCCGCGCCATACCCAACGTCATTTGCGCACATTGTCGAGTTGATTACGAGTGGGAAACCGGTGCCGGGGATCAAAGAGATTCCCCCTACCGTGTTGGAGGGACAGGGCACGCAGCCGAGTAAGCCCAAGAGAAAGAAGCCGTGGGAGAAGGATGAAGCTTGACATGTTTTGGAGGGTGGCGTAAGACGCATAAACAATACCCATGTTAGAACCGGTTGCAAGGCATATCACATGATTGGCTATCCAAGATATGACAATATGATGCATACAATTCCAATACAGCCTATACACGCTATGCTATCTGCGCACATCCAATTCCGACATACAAGATTTTCCCATCCATCCCGAATCCAATCCCAAAACAGCAACTGGGGTATATAGCAGAACCAACCTCCCAACCATACGCCCAATTATACACAAGAAATCCTTCCCAAAATACAGCATCTTCCACCCCTGTGCTGTCAAGCGAAACGAAACAGACTGCTACAAGACAGCCTCAAGAATCTTGTCCTTGAGACTCTTGACCTCCTCTTCCTTCTCCCACAATCTGCGTTGTGCGTCGAGGAACTTGGTCTTCCACGCCGCTGGCGTCTCGTTCCTTTCCAACTCATCACTTGCTCTTGAACTCTCTCCTACAGCTTCACCAATCTCCTCACTCGAACTGCTTATCTCAAGGCCCTTGACAACCCACTCCCCCACCAAACCCCCAAAATTCACCCCGAAGAA
Source organism: Alternaria alternata (assembly GCF_001642055.1). Lineage (NCBI taxonomy): Eukaryota > Fungi > Ascomycota > Dothideomycetes > Pleosporales > Pleosporaceae > Alternaria > Alternaria alternata. The sequence goes on along the minus strand of NW_017306223.1, from coordinate 77,725 downwards.
AACATCAAATGTCTCTTTGATCCTTGTCCCGTCGCGCGGGCTCTCCCCCTCTTCATCTTCGTCATCAACAGGTGACTCGTACCCATCTCCGCCAACACGGAACCGTATACATTCTACACGCCGCACGCCTCCTGTCGGTCCGCCAATCCCCACACCAACCGCAGAAGTAAGACCTAGACAACTCGCTATAGCTACACCGAGAGCAGAATCGGACATGACCTTGCTGTTCGCGGGAGAAGTCGAGGAAGAATGGCCAGATGCGGGTTTTGAGTAGAGCGGTTGTAAGATGGCTGTAGCCAGTATTTTCGCTTCGTTGCCCCTCAACCGTTTGCGGCGGTTTGTCAGCGGAGCGCGGATCAGTTCTGCGGCTAGGGCGCGGTTGATCGTCTCGGGCGCAATAGCCGGCAGTGGGGATGTGGCCGTTGAAATATCTGCTGGAGAAGTCTGCGAGCGCGTTGGTGGTGGCGGTCTTGTCTGCGCCGGTGTTTCCGAAGGCGTAATTGCTCCGTGGTATGTCTGGTGTGTCGGTCTATCAGGTTGTTTTTGATACATACTCTGTTGCTCATATTGGTGATGTGCAGGTGAGACTTGGGTTGAAGCGGCGCTTATGGGTGAGGGGCCTAGATTCGTGCCTGGGGAGGAGTTTTCCTCGCCGTTTACGAGGACGGTTGGGGTGACGAGGCGTACAACAGGGTTTCCGACGTTTGGTGGGACTTGCAGACTTAGGCGTTGTTTCTGGGGCATGCCGCCTGTGAATTGGCCTTCCATTTTGGAGGGCGAGATGGCGGATGCGGGGGTTGGGGGGAAGCGGAAGGAGTTCTCAGGAGCTGGGGGGTCGGATTGCGCGCGCTCAACAATGGGGGTAAGATTGCCTGGTGTGCGGTCGATGGGTGGTCCTTCTTTCGTTTTGGGGTTGGCTGGGAAGGTAGTGTAAGGTCCGTCTCGTATTGAACGGTTTTGTGGAGGTCGACCGCGTAGCTTGCCAGTGGACGAGGTGTTACTGGCTGACCATGCCGACGACACAGCAGGACCGTGACGTCGACGAGAGCGCGACCTCGCACTGGACGGGGTGACAGCCGACTGGGGCTCATCGAAGAACGGATATGCAGACTGTGGGGTTACAGCGGAGAGTGGGTGAGGGGTCTGAGGGGTGTCTTGCGTGTTCAGTCGCCACCGTATATGCTGTCCAGACATTGGAGAATCTGAATATGGAGTCAGATTACTCTGACCTAGACGACTTGGTGCTGAAGCTGCTGTCAAAGCTGAAGAAGGCGTGACAGCTGAGACTGAAGTCCATGGGTCTTGAGGTGTGAGAAAGCCGCCGTGGATGTTGTTGGGATGGGCGCTTGTAGGATACGCTGATTGGGGCTGTAGCACGTTGCCAAACGGTATTGACGTGTCCAACTGTGGGCGCTTACGAGCCGGTGTGCCTTCATCGAAATCAATATCGTCATCCCCATCTTCGGCTTTCCGTCGTCCGCGCTTGGGTTTGAACTTGGGATCGAGAGCCCGGATAGCCAGGTCTTCCTCCAGAGGAACCCCATCACGACCTTCACTCGGAAATGGGTTGTGGGGATGGGGTATTTGCAAAAAGTAGGGGTGTTGCTTGCCCAGCAGGTACTCGAAGAAGGCGTCGATGTGCATGGCGCGCATCCATCGCTGTTGATAGTTAGCAGAGCTCATGAGGACTGAGGTGTCAAGTGGTATCGCAGATTCAAGATGGCTAGGTCGCGACAAGAAATCCTGCGCACTCCTCTGCCTTGCAGAAACCACAACTGCGACCCAGTCGCGAAGTACAATTCATTCCAGGTATGTCAGTCCTGTAAGTGGCTCGGCTCGCATACTGCGCCGGATACCAACTAGATGGTCCCGATCACAATGAGGCGTTGGAGGCTGATATCGACTGCGCCGCACAACCCGGATGACATGCATGAACACAGTGTTGGAACCAATGACGCCAAAAGACAAAAAGACTGAAGAACCAATGTATTGGTATGAAAATGACTCGGCGATTGCCAGCCACAAGGAAGGACAGTGAATTGAAGAGCTCTTACCTTTAGCCTGACGGAGTACTGCTGCACCTTCTGCGTGCTTTGCCCCTCGTCTGTGTTTGGCGGCTTGACTCCCAGATCCAGGGCCAGTTGTGTCCATGTTTTGATTTCTTTGGCGTCAAACTTGCGTATCAGCTCGAAGAGAGTCCATGTGCTGAAGGCGTTTCCGTCGCTCTTTGGCGGCGTGCGAAACAGCTTGACGAGTTCGCTCGTGTCGATGGTGGTGGGGAAGTTGGGGTTGCAGTAGAGGATAAAGGTCGCGTAGGCATGGTCGATGGTGTCGTCGGACACGTCGCGCGATGGAGTGTCGCGGTCGGCGGGCTCGAAGTGCGAGGTCACCTGGCGCGGCTGGCTGGTGGGGGAGATTTGGGCGAAGCGCGGCGAGGCATTCGCAGACGCTGGGGGAGTCTGGGAGCTGCGCATGTCGCCATAGAAGCCGTGGCCGAGGTGACTGGCATTGTCGGGCTGAAGTAGATGACTGGACTGGGCCTGATGGGGGACCGCCGACATGGGCGTGTGCACATTGCGGCTGGCACCTGTGCTCTGCTCCAGTCCCGGATCGATTGCTGGTACACGACCGCCGCCTGGGTGCCGAAAAGGCGAGTAGGCCGGCCCGCTGCCAGGCCCGGAGTGTTCGTAGTGTTGGTGGGCGTTGGCTGTCAGGTGCAGACTGTGCTCCGTCTCTGCCTCGTCGCCAAAGTCGACCTGCATGGTTCTCCACGGTGTGTCGCGCTCTGCTGCTTCCTCGGCCCGTCAGCTTGCCATGAGAGCCTGGGGATGAATCGCGACCGCGCTAACACCAATAGCAGGCCATGGATATAGCCCGTAGAGAGTGATCAACGCCCAAGGTTTGCTTCTTCAGCCCCCAGAGGGATGTCGCAGGCAGCGGCTGCTGTCGCAACGGGGCCTGCGAGTCCAGCGCGAACAGGTCCAACGATAGGATGCGATGCGCCCAGCGCCGTCGCGAGATGTTTCCCGCCGCGAGATGTTTCTCGTCGCGAGAGGGCGATTACGTCGTTTGCCGTGGCAGCGCGCTATGAGGTCGCGTCGTCGAGGGTCCAGCGGGTGGTAATTTGCGGTCCTTCAGGTGTTATGGCGGGTCGTGCCTGCCTGCTTCGGGGCATTTTGGTCAGTTATGACAGCTGAGCGGGTACCCCAGCATCGTCGCTTCTATTTTTGGATCCTCCAAACGCACCACCTCTGACCACACCCCATGTCGCTGCACCATCATCACCCCTACTGTCCCTCTTCTGCACGCTGACTGGCTGCCTATTTACACTCTGCCATGAACACGCGACAAATGTGCATCGAGTGGCAAGCACCCCAAGCCTCTCTAGGACTACCTACTACCCTAACCGGCATGCGCCGGCCAAACCTCGCTCTGGGCATATTGCCACTACGTACGACTACAACGCTATCTGGGGCCGATAGTCGTTTTGAGACGATAAAGAGTCTAAAAAAGCATCATGATGCGAGCAAGAGGCAAGGTACGGTATATGCATAGCGCTTTCATCCCAAGCTAGGAAGCGCCCGGTATCTAGAGCCAACAGCGAGTTCTTTGATCATCTCTGATGAAGGCAGGCCAACTCAGGCACAGTATTTCCTCATAGTACTCCCTTCATGCCATGGTCCCAGGAACATACATCCCAGATTGTTTGGAAACAAAAGGACCGCCATCTTCCTGCTATACGTCTTTCCAGCATATGGGGAAGACTTCAGCTACTCCAAGTCGAACGTCATCAACATACGATTGAAGTTTCGTGTCAACACTCCAGCCGACGACAGAGAGGAATGACGCGTATCAACGCCATCTCGACTTCCCAACTAAAGTTTCATTACGCCCTTCTATTTCTCAAGACTACCTTGGTAAAATCTATCATGCTGGCATGCACTGATCTTTCCTTCAGCAAGCTAAAAAGTAGATCACAACAGGTACCTCAAAGGTGTCGTATGTTCATTCTCACCTCGGCTCCCTAGGCTTTTTACCTCCCCTGTTCCGGGTGCGCCTCAAAAGAAATGAGCTTGTTCCCAGGTGACATCAAGCACTGAAGTCACAGGGTCCTCAAAACTGCTTGGTCTTGGTGGTATGCAAACGCCAACACACATTGCACAATCAGGAAGAATCTACTTATTATACGATCTGTAACGCCTTCTCAACTGACCAATTCAGTTTTCAGAAGTTATGAAGACATTCGCTGATCTACCCACCGAGATGGTCGTAAACGTGTTCAAATTCGTACGCCAGAGACCCGACCAAGGCGCCGTCTGTCTGGTTAGTCGCTTATGGAGAAAGATCATGGCACCTGTGATGTGGGAAAAGCTCGAAACCAACTTGAGAGAGTCTGGTAGCCGCTCTTTGGGAACGTTACTGAAAGCGGATTCCAATATCTTGCCCCACGTACGAGAACTGAAGATATGCAGCGTGACGTTTGGGCACGACATGGAAGATCGTCTGAAGCTGTTGATAGCAGCGCTTCCACGCGACAAACTTCGTACGATTCATTGCACCTACTACATCAAAGACTTGACCTTCCAGCAGTTGTTGCTTTCGCAACGCAAACTCGAAAGTATTCAAGTCGCTACTTCGTTTACGAATCTGGACCAGAGAACCGAGTCTCACTTTCTGTCTCACGACTATTTCTCATGGACAGCCTCCATGATGTCCGAAGTGAAGCAGATAAAGTTTGACCTCTTTAGGAAGGAGAATGGACAAGCAAGGAAGACCTTCAAAATCTTGCGCAAAGCCTTCGATGCATGTTCAAAACTAGAAAACCTCATATTGATCGACACAAGGGCGTTTCCAGGCTCACTACAGGATATACTTTCCTACGCAACTGGAGGCCAACTATTCTTCCAACTCACGTCTGTGACCTTACAAGGATTAGACCTCGTGCCAAATGGCTCACAGCCATTCTGTCACAACTTTAACGTCACGAACTTGCAGCAGATGAATCTTACGTCATGCGACGATGTTATTCCATTTTTGGACAGCCTGACCAGGTCTTACTCTGAGATGTCTGGGGCGCTGAAGGTGCTGTCAATCCAGCTGCGAGAAGACGATCCTACGCCAGTGGAAACTGCAAGCTCTGTTGAGGGATTTCTCAAAGCTTGTCCCAAACTTAAGGACCTCTCTCTAGTGCTTGCCAGATGCCCCCTTGTAGGCAAAGACTGTCTCTTGTCTCACGCGGACACACTGCGTTCGCTTGTCGTTAGCACCGATCCGCTTGAGCAGCGCGCGTACTCAAAACATGATCTAGAACGCATCTTAAAGGCCTGCAAAAGGCTTAAATGTCTCGCGATCAACTTCCCGCCTATCAGGCTGGGGTCTGTTACCAAGCCACGTCAAGGTCTCCGCTTCGATGAAAGTGAAGACGGCGCCGAGGGCGTTCTGGTGCGTTTTCCAAGTCTGATCGTTTCTTGGTTCCTGCTAATTGGCATCGCAGGCTCAAATTTCGCGATACTCTTCGCTCCACACTCTTGGAATGCTCAACTTGCCTGAGCTCAGATTCGCCTATTACCCGAAACCTCCCCGACTTCCCACGATGACGAAGCAAGCTATCCTTCAGTCCTACAATTCAGTCATGCAGAGCCTTGCTAACCAGGTCTTTTGTTACATGGCGCAGCACGGCACATCTCCAAAGGTCTTTCACGTCGAAGCTGACGGTTTTTTTTGGAAGCTCAGCAGACCCGACCGTGATTTCGTCGTTTTATAGCTGGTATCATTACACCTACATCAGCAGACATATCCAAGACGGATCTGGCATTAGTGTGGCAGTGGAAGTGCCATCGAAAGCTGCGCGCAGAGAGTTCCCCAACGACTTCATCATACAGAACTTTGCCAGAAAAGGATCGCATATCTAGAAGTGTCGATTTTCTGCATTTGATGATGTTGCTAAGGATTATGCTGAGCTACTAGTGCCATAGCGTAAGAGTTCTGCTTGGCGTGCATAGATATGATAGAGTCAGGAAACAAAGATGCAAGAAGAGACAATACATCCTTTGCACTGACCATACTGTCCATACCCTCTTTGAACTTCGTTCACTCTCAAACGTCGTTTTTATCCAACAACGAGCTCGAGGTAGCTCTGGATTGGCCAGTGATAGAAGGCATCCAAGTCGCATGAGATGCTTTCGAAATGCTACTGTCGGGTATATGGTGCATCCTATGTCGCAAATCTACCAATTCACTATTTATACCGTCAGCGAGAACTTAAACTGTTGGACATAAATTCAAGAGAACTTCTCCGTACGGTTGTTGCTGCCTGACGACGCGCCAGTAGCATAGCGCGGTGAATGACCCTTTTGGTGTCTGCAAGTCTTGGTGAAAGGTAAATACACTGCACGAGCCATGCTTTCTCACTCTCACTTGACTCTCACTCCACTCACCGCGACAAAGATTTTCTCTTCTTGACAAGAGCAGCGAGACCACAATAGAGACTACATTGGCCTGCTCCCACTCCCACCCATGGCGCCTGCTACCTTCTCCGACCTGCCACCTGAGATGGTCAGCAATGTGTTCGCTTTCGTAAGTCTGGTCATATGACAGCTTTTGGAATTGCAGAAATGCTAACAGAATCATCTAGGTGCGACAGCAGGCTGACCAGGGCGCGATCTGCCTTGTCAGTCGCGTGTGGAGAGACTTGATGGCACCTATGATGTGGGAGAAGCTCAAGATGAACTTGAGCACCGCATCTCCTCGCTCCATCGCAACCTTGCTACATCCATGCTCAGATATTTTGAGCCATGTTAGGGACTTGAATATCTATGGAACAAAAGAGGGAGAGGACTACTTGAGGCTAGTCATCGCAGCAATTCCTCGAGATAGGGTTCGTACTTTCTGGACCCATTTCAGCCCGGAAACCCTAACATTGCACCTCCTACTTTTGTCTCAGCGCAAGATTGAAGATTTGGCCATCTTCAGGTGCTTCATCACTTCTGGCCATCCCAGACCATCTGATCTCGACTCTGAAGAGCATCATGAATGGATGGGCTCATCATTGCCTGAAGTCTCATCGATACATCTGGGAATAGGACCAAACGAAGCCTCAGATGAGGACGCTTTCTACGACATGAAATTCGTCTCTCGCTGTTGTCCGAAGATGACATGTCTTTCGCTGTTCAAAAACCTCGGTCCAGCATCTGAAGGGTTTTTGCACTCTGTGTCCTCGGTGTTCAAGTTCAGTCTTGCAGAAGAGGCTCCACTGTTCCAGAATCTCACATGTCTACGACTCTTTGACCTGGATATTGCAACTCCAGAAGACCAACCGCTATGCAAGAACTTCAATTTATCGAAGCTACGGAGTCTTCAGATAAAAGAGTGCGACTACCTCATTCCTTTCTTAGAGGGCTTATCTTCATTCTATATCGACTGTACAGGTCAATTGGACGAGCTCATAATCCTCCTTCCTGAAGGCCTAGATCAGCCGCTGGAAACCATTCAAGCCATGGAAAGACTACTCAAGAATTGCCCCAAACTTCAGAGTCTCGATATGGACTTCGAAGGGTACGGGCCGATTGCCAAAGATTGCATCTTGGCTCACTGTCAGACGCTCATCTCGCTTCAGATAAGCTTTGGAGTGGACGAATGGAAAAACACCTTTTCTGAATACATGACATCCATCTTGAGAGCTTGTACCAAACTGAATAGGCTGGCGATCGACATGCCGACTTTGAATGCGCATACGCATGATATTCCAGGTTTCAAAGCCGGTAGTTCCTTTCCTGCAGATTTTGCGGATATGTTGGCAAGTTTCCATTCGCCCTTTTGACCGCTCCGCCGCTAACAGATTTCCAGACTGTGGTCTCCAAAACTACGACTATACAGGCTTTCCGAATTTTCACTGTAACTAAGCACGAATTCTGGGATGCCGCCGATGACGAAGATTTACTCTTAATGCGGCATAGGACTCTCCATCAGGTAGTGATGCAGAACCTTGCCAACCAAATTATGCGATTTATGGCTAAGCAAGGATCCAATCTAAAGATTCTTAGCTTCAAACCTGTTGAAGTCGACGAGGAATTCCTAGGTCAAAAGCTAGTCAGGGATGGAAATGGCCACCGATGGCCGGAATATCATTACTGCCGTGGCCATGCGACCGACATTACAGGCACAAATGTCGTGATTGCGCATCCTTCGAGGAACATAGCACTGGAGTTCCCAGGTCTTGCAGAGTTCTTCGATTAAATGTGATCCTGTTCACAGCATCATGTCAGATTGGAGCTACGAGAAGACGCTGGAACTGCGAGATGGATACCAGGATAAAATTGTCTTCAGCTGCCTCTTATCTAGACCTTTCTGATGACTTTCGAGTTTACGAAATTCCAAGTAGTGTTCCAAACTCACATCTTGTGATGGCCGCTGCGCATCTAAAACTATTCAAGCAAGTTCACATGAAAATTTCTTTGCGTATCATGAACCAATTGAACAATTGAGGAAATAGCATTTCAACTCGATGCGAAACTACGCGACGCTATGCTAAACTAACAGCAAGAGGGTATAGTGCTTTTATGCAATCAAACAGCCGTTACTCATTACCTCTCCAAATCCTCCCGATCAAGCCTTTTGAGACTCGATCTCCTTTGCTTCCCGCTTCTTTCGCCACACGGGGCCCATCTTGATCTCCAACAACATGAGCGGCAGCAACAAACAACAAATGCCGCCCCAGAAAGTATAGGTCCAGCCATCGCCCCACGCCGCTGCCTGGCGATCAATGATAGACACCAAGATGGCAGCCAGCGAGCAGCGCACAAGATTCGTACACGCCGTAGCGCCCGAGCTGCGCGACTGCAGAATGTCGATATTCAGCGTCATGGTCGTGTTGAGGATGCCGATTGACGTCCAACCGAGCATGACGCCGAGAATAAGCGGCACGGCGATGTGAGCCTTAGCCTGGATCGTCCAACCCCAACCTATGACGCAGACGATGAAGAGGCTCAGGTAGAAGGGCATGATGCGCAGCCTCGCATGTTCGATCGTGAACTTGTCACCACACCGCTCTTTCATACTCGCGTACTGCCAATCGAGCATCTTGCCGGTCATGGTAGAACCCAGAATCATACCAGCGCCAACAGGCAAATAGCAAAGTCCCAACACCGTCTCCGATAAGTCCGGGTAAATCTTTGCAAAGGCCGAAGAAATGGTGGCGGTGATAGTGTAGTTGACAGCGTAGACGAGGCCGGTAAAAGTGAGCAACACAATGACATCAGGGTAACTGAAGAGCACGAATGGGTTTACGCTATGCTTGGGCTTAGCGCGAGAATCGGGGTCAAAAGCTTCTTTCGTTGCTTTTTGGCCTACGATGGGTAGGATAGCGCGTTGCAAGCGAGGCACAGGGATACTGCCATTGCCGGCAATGGAGCGCAGGGTTTCGGGCAGAAAGAGGGCGATGCAGAGGAGGCAGACTGCGACCATGATGACAATGGACCAGAAGATGGATCGCCACCCCAATCCTTGCGATAACGCGCCTCCGATGGCCGGGGCGATGCAAGGCGCGAGCATGGGACCGAGGTTGAACATGCCAAAGTATCCTCCTCTTTCTCGCGAAGTGGAAATGTCGCCTATGACACCTGCGCCTAAGGCGATGGTGGACGCGCTACCTCCGGACTGGAAACAGCGCAGGAAGAGGAGCAGCCAGAAGTGATTCGTGGGACAGAGGGCTAGCCCGATGCTCGATGCGACGAGGATGCCGAGACACACCAGGTAGACGAGGCGGCGGCCGAAACGGTCACTGATGGGTCCCCACAGCATAGGGCTGATGCCCTGGAATACCAGGTACACGGTAACGGTTTGGTTGATGTCTTCTATTGATTTTCCAAAGGCGCGGGCAAGTGTTGGTATGGCTGGGAAGTAGATGTTTGCTGGGAGAGGGCTATGGTTATGTTAGATATGACCTCATATGACTTTGGGAACGGAAAGAGAAGAAGCATACCTATAGAACCCCGCCAAAGCCACCATGGCTACGATGAGCCATTTCTCTTTGCTCGTATATATACTGTACGGTACTTCGACTTCACCTTCTACCGGTAGCTCAGGTGCTATAGCAGCCTCATCTACCGGTATAGGTTCCTGCTTGTCATCCATAGCAGCAGCCATGACCAAAGACTTGGATTCCAAATAGACGATAGACGAGATGAAGGAAAGCGAAGAGCGACAGCCTCATGCAAGGCTACGCCGCAGCGCCCAACGTCCATGATAAACAAGTCTGCTCTTCCCGAAGACGCTACAATCACCGTCGGAGTATCAAGCACCGCACGCTGTGTGGTTGGACGCTGCCCACCCATTTCGGTCAAGATGATGGGGATAGACCGGCAGACCGGCGAGAAGTCGGCAAGCGCGTCTATAATCAGGCCATTGCGCAGCGAGCATGCAGCCGAGAGACATGCATGCCACACGCCCACATCCCACACTTCCGTCATGTCGGAGTTTGGTCCTCGAGGCCTGTGGGCGCTACGGTGCAAGACGCGGTTATTAGACGGCTAACATGACGGTTGTCGGCTTAGCAGAGGGCGAGGTGGGCGAGATCGTCGTGGGCCGCCGTCGATTTTACGTTCGGTGCCGACGGGTGCGCGCCTAAGCCCAGCGCGGGCAACCAAAGCCGTGTGTACCACAAGGTAAGGGTAAAAAGAGGGCGCGTTTAAAGAAAAAATTTCTCCTCACGATAACACACACTACTACGCCACTTGGTGATGGAGTCATAACTACGATACTGTGGGTGGAGCAAATGATTCAGGTATATAGGCCGGAATTTCCTTCAGTTGAGGAAAAGACGCCGCACCGGGGGACTAGATTCGTTATCACACGACCGATCAGTTTGGACGACGCCCGTTCCAATATTTCGCACTGCAAGCCATAGCTGGACATAGTAGCTGGATCAGCCCGGTGGGTCAATCAAAACGGCCCTGTAACCAACGTCTCGGGAATTGTTGACAGTGGTTGCTTGCAAAAGGGCTTGACAAACCTTAGGCGCGCAATATCTCGGGGTGGAGCGGCGAAAACGTTCAGGAGCCAAGGAAACCAGAACCTAGCCAAACGCAAAAGAGATGGCAGATATGCCCGACGTAGGGGTAGCAAGTAGCAGGGCTGTTCCGCACGAAGACATCAAGCGGCCTAATCTCTCGGTCGGGGAAGTGGGAGCAGCAGCAGTAGGGGGAGTGGAGAACTCGAGCAGCGACGATGTCACGGTGGGCAAGCAAGAAAGAGTACGAGGGTGGAGAGGGGTGCTGAGTTTTCTGGAAAAGAAAGGAGATGTTGAGCTACGAGGATGTACGCCTGTGCCGTATGAGGAACGTCTAGAGACGCAGTATTCAAAGATCTTCACGCTTTGGTTTTGCATGAGTTGCAACCCCCTGCCGTGAGTGGTCAGCCGGGGAACTCGCTCCGTACATGTCAGCTAACGGGTATGCAGTGTGACTTTCGGCATGGTGGGCACCATGTCCTTTGCATTGAGTCTGCGGGACGCGGCACTGGTTATCCTTTTCTTCACGCTTGCGAGCACTGTGCCGGTGGCATACATGTGTACGTGGGGACCGAAGACGGGTATGCGACAGCTTGTCCAGGCGAGGTTTTCCTTTGGCAAGTACTTTGTTTCTCTCCTGATATTGCTCAATCTTGCTACTCTGACGGGATTCTGCGTCGTCGATAGTGTCATTGGTGGTATGGCATTGTCGGCAGTACAAGATGGAGCAACCATCAACGCAACCGTTGGTATTGTCATCATCGCCGTGTTGTCGCTGGTCATATCCTTCTGCGGTTTCGGAGTACTGCATCACTACGAACGGTGGGCGTGGATCCCAGCATTGGCGGCACTCATCATTGCTGCAGGATGTGGGGGTAAGAGTCTCAGCCACCAGGTTCCAGCACCTGCTGCTACAGCATCGCAAGTTCTCTCATTCGGTGGTCTAGTGGCAAGCTTCATGCTGCCATGGGCTGCACTCGCGAGTGACTTCTCGACGTACATGCATCCCAAGGCTCCTCCGCTGCGGATCGCACTCTACACCTACACGGGCCTCGCTCTCCCAACAATCCTCTTGATGACATTGGGTGCAGCCATGGGCGGCGCTACACCAAACATGGCGTCATGGCAGGCTGGGTACGATGTCAACGCAGCGAGTGGTGTCCTGGCAGCCATGCTTCACCCTGCAGGCGGCTTTGGTCGCTTCGTCACGGTTGTGCTGGCATTCAGCATGTTGGGCAACCTGTCCGCAACAATGTACAGCGTAACACTAAACCTGCAGATGCTGCTTCCCTGGCTGTTCCGCATCCCGCGCATCTTCTTCAGCATCGTCATCACTGGAATCGTGATTGGCGTGGCTGTCGAGGCATCAAAGAGCTTTTTCCTCAACCTCGAGAACTTTATCGGAGTCATCGGGTACTGGAGTGCTGCCTTTATTGGTGTCGCTTTGACTGAACACGTGCTGTTCCGAGGGAGCAGCCTCGTGGCTTACACCGAGGATGAAGAGGCGTGGGACGAGCCGAGCAAGCTCCCGCCCGGGGTTGCGGCAATGGGCGCGTTCCTTGTATCCTTTGCTCTCATCATCCCGTGTATGGGACAGATCTGGTGGACGGGGCCCATTGCGGAGACTACGGGCGACATCGGGTTGGAGGTAGCGGTGGTGCTGTCGGCGGTGCTCTACATACCATTTAGGGTGGTAGAGAGGAGGATATGTGGGAGATGATGTCAAGATAGCAAGAACCAATCGTAAGCATTGCTGTCATGTTTGTTGTGTACTGCATCGAGTTTAGAGATTGCACGTGTTGGGGTTTGGTGAAGATTGCCGGATGCGACTAGCTCGGGGAAGTTGTTGCCTCGGTTGTACCTCTTACCCCGGAAACGCTTGGTGACGTTCACAAGCCAGCCGGAGCCGCAGCTCAAATGCGGAGACACATGCCATCAGAGGAGCCCTGGAAGACGCTTCCCTTTTGACGCTGTTCCTTGCACAGTCTATCCTCTCCTTTTCCATTCTCTCTCTTGTTTTTCTCGGCTGCTCCTGCCTCTGACAACGGCTCCATCATGTCTCAAACACAGGAAAAGGCGCAAGAGAAGCTCATCGAGTCGACTTCGTCGGTGCCTCAGAGCACGGCGGCACAGCAGAGCGACAATGTTGCGCATGCGCTGGCGGGCGCTGGTGGAGGACTACTGTCCATGGCCTTGACGTATGCGCCATGATGACTATTGTCGGAGGGCTGCTAACACACACCCCAGCTACCCGCTCATCACCCTCTCTACCCGCGCCCAGGTCGAATCGAAGCGCGCCCAGTCGTCGACGCTCAATGCCGCGCGCCGCATCATCAAGCGCGAGGGCGTCGCAGGCCTCTACGCAGGCCTCGACTCGGCCCTCTTCGGCATCAGCGTCACAAACTTTGTCTACTACTACTGTGCGAGACACCTGCTTCTGATACGGCATGCAGTACAATGAGGGACTGACAGCAGCCAGGGTACGAATGGACCCGCTCCTTCTTCGAGAAGGCCGCGCTCAAAGCCGGTCGCGCTTCCTCGAAGCTCACAACCGTCGAGTCCATGATGGCGGGCGCCCTCGCTGGTAGCGCCACCGTCCTCATGACCAACCCCATCTGGGTGGTAAACACGCGCATGACAACGCGCAAGTCGGAGGCCTCGGACGAGTCGCTCCCAGGCGCTCCTGCAACCCCGCAGAAAGCCCCGTCGACGCTCGGCACCCTCTTCGCCCTTGTGCGCGAAGAGGGCTTTGCGCGCTTGTTCGCCGGTGTCATGCCTGCCCTGGTCTTGGTCATCAACCCCATTCTCCAATATACCGTCTTCGAGCAGCTCAAGCAGATGCTCGAGAAGAGGAGGCGTGTCACACCAAAGGACGCCTTCTACCTGGGTGCCCTGGGCAAGTTGTTGGCCACGAGCATTACCTACCCGTACATCACTGTCAAGAGTCGCATGCACGTTGCCGGCAGAGATGGACCCAAGGAGGATATGATGACCACCTTCAGGCGCATCATCAGGGAGGAGGGGTACACTGGCTTGTATGGAGGTACGATAGCAACTCCTGCGACGCAAATGGCATGTGTGCTAACCGTTGATAGGCATCGGACCTAAGGTCACCCAGAGTGTTATTACTGCCGCCTTCCTCTTCGCCTTCAAAGATGCGCTGTACGCCTACACTGTCCAGGCACGCAAGAAGCTTGCCATGCGCCGTGCCTAGACGTCATCTCCAGAGTGGTCGCGTTCATGGTAGGCGGTGCATATCGGGTCTCTTCGCGACCCGTAAAACAAGGGCGATATCATGTAGGGCGACAAAACGTCATAGTAAGCTACGAGCTTACATACGAGCACCGTATTTGTCGTGTATGGAGCAGAAAGGTAATCTCCTAGGCGGGATTTCATGTGCGAATGCCATAAAAGTCGTACACGAGCATTAGATGACGTGCACGACTAAGATGCTTGTACATGAGGCTCAGCCAAGGAAATCGCTTGTGAGCATTGAAAATATATATACCCAGAATTTCACCCGTCGTTTAACTTAGGCCGGGCTTGTTCTGCTCACGATTGCAATCGTGTATAACGAGGAAACCTCTTTGTTGTTGAAGGATGGGCGGATAGGATCCCGTTTCTCCGCTAGTCGCGTCGTCAGGCTCATCTCACGTCTATACAGCCGCTGCGGGGTATTCTAATCGAAAGGTTGTCAACATGTCCACCACTGATGTTACGCATGTACCTGCAGCATCGACACAAGCCAGGGCGTAGTAGACATGGCATGGGCTCGGCACGTCTTTATAGCAATTATGATAAGAATGCAGGGCGTCTCTTCTCATTTGTATTCTTCTTTCCCTTCCATATCCTCCAGTATATTTCTCTGTCAAGATGAGTTCTGAACCGTTTACCCTGAGGTGGGGTATCTTGGGTATGCATTGTTACCCCTAATGTCAGAGAACAAGCATGCTAATCCCAACGAATAGGCTGCGGAGGCATAGCAACGAGTAATTCTTTCTCCCCTTGTTTTCCAACACATACCATTGCTTCCTAACACCCCACCTAGCATTCACAAAAGACCTCCTCATCGACCCTCGAACCCGTGACGCATTCGATATCCGACACGTCGTTGTCGCAGCCGCGACTTCAACATCTGCACAACGAGCCCAGGACTTTTGCACCAACGTCGGTGTACCGCCCAACACGGCAAAAGCATATGGCTCTTACAAGGAACTCGTTGAAGACCCAGATGTAGATATCGTCTATGTAGCTACCCCACACTCCCACCACTACCAACACGCCCGCCTCGTCCTGGCCGCAGGCAAACACGTCTTGATAGAGAAGCCCATCACCGTCACCGCTGAGCAATGTAAAGAGTTACGGAAATTGGCGCGGGAAAAGAAGAGGTTCATGATGGAAGCTGTTTGGACAAGGTTCTTCCCGCTGAGCAGGGAGGTATGCTCCATCATCCAGTCTAGCCGCCTCGGCACCATAACCCGCGTCTTTGCCGACTTTAGCTTCTGGAACGATGTCGAAAAGGAGTTTGGCAAGGAGCATCGCATGATCAATCCCGAGTTGGCGGGTGGTGCGTTGTTGGATCTGGGCATTTATAGTCTGACGTGGGTGTTTATGGCTTGTTATTATTGCCAGCAGCCGGGAAGGAAAGACGGGCATGGGAAGACGATGGACAAGAAGGAGGAACCGGTTGTCGTGTCTGCGGTTAGTAAAGGGGAGACGGGTGTTGATGAGACGACGACGGTGTTGTTGCATTGGAAGGGGACGGGTGCGCATGCCGTGGCGGGCACAAGTATCAGGGTGGCTACGACGCCTAATGCGGAACATGTCGGTGGGGATGCGGTCAGGATTCAGGGTACGCTGGGCGATTTGACGGTGAATTATGCGCCGAGGCCTAGGACGTATACGCTTGTCCCTGCGGCCAATGAGAAGAGAGGTAAACCGGCGGATTTTGAGTACGAGGTTGTGGATAAGTTCAAAGACATACCTGGAGGGGGACATGGCATGTTCTGGGAGGCAGATGAGTGTGCAAGGTGTGTGAGGGATGGGAGGATGGAGAGCGAGGTTTGTGGACTCGAGGAGACGGAGGTGCTCATGGGGGTTATGGATCAGGTTAGGAAGAATGGGGGTATCTTGTATCCAGAGAGGATTAGCAGTTTGGAGTATCCGCTTGAGGGGTTTGGAATCTGAGATATGTGGGAGGATGTGTGGGGTTAGATTCACAAGGGGGGAATGCATAGGGTGGATCTTTTGTATTCAGTATTGTGTGACCAGCAGTCTAGCTGAGACCTGAAGTCACGACTTTCTCCAGCCTATACGTACCGCCATATCATCACTTTTGATCAGGATGCAGACACCTTCATGCCTCTTAACCCAGCACCGAAGCATTCTAAGCCCTCAGTGTAAGAAGGGTACTATGTACAACCTCTGCCACAGCGGTAGCCTCAGCACCACGTCCAAGTTTCGAGAAGCACTCATGGCCCCAGCGACAACCAGGACCACACACACCGCTCGGGCAACCATAGTGAGAAGTGGTCGCGGTAGGAGCTGGTGTAGTAGCTGCATCGACAGGGGGCCAAGGTGAAGGTGGGCAACCAGGCTCGTTCCTGCCGGGAATGCACATATGGCAGTCGGTACCGGTAAAGCCTGGACGACAGGATGTAGACATATCCTGACGTGCCTCGACAGCGTTGGCTGAAGGCGGGTGGATTATGATTGGAAAACATCCGGGACCGAATTTGCCGGGCTCGCAACGAGCAGCTACAGCGGTAGACTCGGCCTCGCGTGCATCAATAGCGTCAGCTACCGGATGCATGATAATCGGGAAACATCCTGGGCCGAACTTTCCAGGCTCGCAGCGAGGGGCTACAGGTTCGCGTGCCTTGCATCCAGGACCAAAATAACCGGGGTCGAAAGGTGCTGCGACGACGGTAGGCTCGGCCTGGAATGCTTCGATAGCGTCAGCTACCGGATGTGTAATAATCGGGAAGCATCCAGGACCGAACTTTCCAGGCTCGCAACGGGGAGCTACGACAGCCGTAGCTTCAGCCTCCCTCGCAACACGACGCTGAGACCGTCCACCCAAGTCTTGAGATGTAGCTCTAGCTACGATGGACTGACTGCGGGTCCTCGTCCATGTCTGCTTGGGTGCGTTTGTCTGCCTTGCCGCACGAGTGACACCGCGTCCAGGCTGAGTACGGCCACCACCGAAGTCTGGATACGAAATCGTACGTGTTTCATCAGGAAAGCAGAGATGTGTGTCGGGAGCATAGGGCCGAGTATAGTGAGTGGAGTGGCAACCGCATTCGTATGAGGTAGAGCAGGTGGGTGTAGCCTTGTCAGGACCGCATTGAATGTGAGTGGAAATGGGAGGAAGATACTCGGTGATATCGACGCGAGTGTCGGTGATGCTTGTACAAGTCGAAGATGGGGAATCTTGGCGACGGTACTTGGTGATGGTGCGGGTGAGATCACTCGAGTCGGTAGTCGGGGCAGTGTAGCCGTTGGAGCGGGTCTGTGTGCCAGTAGTACAGACAACGCAGCTGACAGAGGTGACAGTGGTTTGGAACTGTCCGACGGTGAGGGCAGCAAAGCCGAGGGCCATCGTGGAGACAGTGGTGAACCTCATCTTGCTGTGTGTAAGTTAGTACCAGATCATTAAGGTAAGCGCATGCTTTGCGGGTTACCTGTAATCGCAGCTTCCAGGTTCTCTTGGAAAGCAAGGAAGGAAGTTGAGTAGAGTGTGGAGGGTGGAAGGTGGAAGATGAAGAGAAGCAGTAGGGGAGATTGTTTATATGTCCGACTACGCTGCAGTAAAGGTACGCTAATAGAGTGGAGCCTTATTGACCTGTGTTTGTGAGGGACTTTACCTTGAGATAACGAGCCGGTAAAACAGTCAAGATGAGCGGTCTACGGATATCGAGTGGGGCCTTGGGCGCCGAGGCAACCGTTTGCAGGGAAATCATAGTAAACGTGAATACCGAGCTTGCGGTGTAGTGACGTGATGGACGTGATGGGTAAAAAAGAGGCAGTGATATGACTTTACATGCAGCCAAATGGAAATGAATACAACTTATACTCTAGAGATAATGATAATACAATGCTGCTGAGACGCCGATTTCTATCACTCTATCTATACGATGTTCTGACAAAAAAGATTCCGTCTATATCAAAAGACCATGTGTAAAGTTCGGCAATGCGGCGCGATACTGTTGACTATACTCGATGATAATCTGCTGCTGGTACCAACTATGGCGCGCATTGTGGTCGGCCACGAGGTTATGTGCGAGCTCGTGGCAGTACGTGCAAAACCAACTGTCCAGCGCCCTCAGCTTTCCTTCCTTGGTCTGACAGCCATCGCTGTGTAGAGCAATGAACCAAGCCAGATTGAAGAACAGACTACCGTTCATGTTGAAGGCCACCGTGTTCGACTTCTTGTCGAGGAAGATGTTCACTGCGGCCGGATTGACGCTAAAGATCGAGGTAAGACCGAAGATGAGCGGTAGGAATGCTTGCAGGTGAGACTGCAAGTCGGTGAGCGGTGCAGTCTCGTCGCGACCGTAGTAGATATCGACATGTCGACCGGAGAAGGGTACGGAAAAGGCTTTGTGCAAGTTCTCCCATTGCTCGCCATTACAGTAACCTCCTCGGTCAAGCTCTGTCGGGTCTTGGTGATGCTTTGTGTTGATATTGTCCATACCGGTAGGTCGACATTCCTTGATAGCATTCTGGATGTTCGATTTCGTAGCTTGAATGTCGCGGCTGATCTGAGGCCCGTCTGTGCCACGCGTGCCTTCACGCGGTGTGCTTGGTGCATTCTTGAACCCAAGCTTCTTTGCCCAGTTATTGATGAGGCCCTGGTCCTCCTCCGGTTGACGGCCGCGATTGGCGATTTCCATGCCAGTGTCTGGACTACCAAACGCACCAGGCATCTCTTTGGCCTTCTCTGGCGTCTCGGGTGGAACGTTTTCTCTATTCTCATGCTTTACATGACCAGACTTGGCTCTTTCAACGGCTTGCTGCTGCTCTTCTTCTTCACGTTCTTGTTCGGCCTGTTTGGCGATGCGTGCCTCATGCTCTTTCCTTCGTAGAATACGCTCTACATTGATACCCTTTTGCTGCAGTCGGCGCAAAGGCTCAGTCAAGATGCGCTCAAGCGCGATCGCATCGTTGCGTTTCGGCCGCGATACCAGCAATCTGACTAGTTCGCTAGATACCTCATAAAGATCGTATTTCGGTGTGATACTCAGCACGTATCCTGTACCACGCACCTTGATGATCACAGCAGATTTTCGTGAAGATGTCGCAACGTTGCGTTCTGCTAGTGAGTAGCGGATGGAAATATCCGACACACATTGGACCGTCAAGTTAGAACCCAGCCATTTGGCGTCGTGTCTAATAGCCTTTGATGAAGCATCGCGTTCGTACTCGTGGAGGAAGAGACGCACACGTTCCAGGATGTCTCTTCGAAGATCTTGGGCGGGTGCCTGGTCGCGTGCCACTGTGCCGATGCGTTGATCGGTCTTGACCAGCTCTGAGACCTTCTGAACACCGAAACGGGCGTAAAATTCCTCGAGGAGCTCTTCCTGCGGGGCTGCGATGATGAAGTCGCGAAATCTCGTCATATAGTTAACGTTGTCGATGATCACGATCTCGCCAGCCTTGTTGAGAGACCATTCACGATGGACATTGTCTTCGTCAAGGTCATCCATCTCTTCGTCACCAGCATCGGCAACCTTTTTGGTGTCCTCTTTGATATCGCGGTAGCCAAGAAGTAGCCTCGAAGCCACGAGTGCTTTGACCAGCTCCTTATCTTTCCACAGGTTTGCCGCATGCTCGGCCAGCTTTCTAAGCAGATCGAGGTATTTCTCCTGGCCGATTGTATTGAGGAAGCGAGCAGGGTTCTTAGCGAGGAGATATGCAAGATCATGCGTAGTAGGCTCGTGCTTCGCACCGACCTTGAGAAGGAAGACTGTGGCTTCCGCACCATAGTGGACATAATCAAGAATACCACGATACTCTTGATCACGACCAACAAAGACATGCTCGGGTGGATCGTAGTGATGAATGCGCATCTCAGTTTTGCCGGTTTGATTCTTCGATCTATCCTCAAAACCACTGCAAGTAGGATCGAGGTAGTATTTCCTGAATATTGGTACGATGTTGGAAGTCGCAAGATTCTGTATGAGGCCTTTGTACTGGTCAAGCTCAGATCCACGCGAAGCAAGATAAGCAAACTGCATTTCTGCATCAAGCTTGGTCTTGGGTGGTGTCTTCATGAGATACTGAACGCATGGGCCTATGCTTGGATCACGCTGGACCGCCAGCTTCTCGGCATGACTGCGAAGGTCGCTTCGTAAGATAGGAAATCCTAGGCAGGCTGCATGCTCATTAGTGTAGCATTGGAAAGGGCCTACTAATGCCGGAAAAGGAGCCTGTTCGGTTGGCAAGATCGGGAGGGTCAGGGCAGCAAACTTCTGGTGCTCTACGGCGTAGTTGTTCTTGTAGTAATTTGTCAAGAAGTATTCCATCGCACGCGTGTAGAGCTGGAGATCTTTGGCTTGACCGGCACGATGGAGAACGTTTGCGATAGTGATTGAATCTGGCCATTGTCGTAGTCCGAGACGCAAGAGTAGTACACCTTCCCGGGTAGTAGGCTTGAATTCGAACGGCAGGTTGATCTGGGTTAGACCCAGAGCTACAATAGCCGGGTCAGGAGCATATAGATCCGAGGCCTTGAATTGCTCGCCCGGCTTTACTAAAGCACCGTTTCCTGGCAAAAACGCTGTCTGTTGTAGGCGGTTGAGATCCTTCGCAGGAATCTCGTTGATGACGGATGCGAAGTAGCGAATAAGGTCAACGTGATTCCAGGTCGGCTTCTCAGACTTTTCAGTCTGCTGCGCGTCGCGGCTGCGCATTCTATCAAACACCATGGGGAGATCGATAGTCTTTCGTACCCCCAGCGCTAAAAGGAATTTCTCCTTGGAGCCTGGGAATGGCGTGACGGTCGGCAGGTCGTCGAAAAGCTTGACAGTAGGGAAGTATGACTCAGCTGGTCGCCGCATGCCCATCTTTGTTGGCAAGATCGTGTGAGGAGTCAAGATCTTGACGACTGTTTCCTTGGAAGTTCCATCCAATTGTTCCCAGCACTTGGAAGTCAACGTCAGTACAGAAAGCGCCAGATTCTCGTCCTTGGTGAAATCGTCCAATTGTGGGCGTGTCGTCATATGCCGGAGCCAACGAACCATCGACAGTTCCACCCAACCAAAAAGCTGCAGTTGTTTCATCGACATGCCTCTTGTGAAAGCAAAAGGTATCGTATCTGGCGGGAGGGGCAAATGCGCACCAATGCGCGCTGGGTTTACGAACGTACTGATGTCACCCAAGGCGAGGATCCTTCCAGAGTTCTTCTCTGGCTGAACATCGATATTGGCGACGGTATTCTCGAATAGACTACGAGAGCCGGGAACGTCAATCTCGCCACTTTCCAGCTTAGCTCCGCACCACTTGAGAAACTCGGAAAGCTCTTCCTCGTTCAGAGCCCGTGACTCAAGGCCCTGGCGGATGTCCTGCATAGTGAGCTCTGTGATGAAACCGCGATTGTGTAAGTTGAGCATGAAGTCAACTGCTCCATTCGCTAGCTCTTGGGGAACCATAGGAACCTCGTTTAGGAAACTCAAAGTTTCTGCTGGCATACGCACGCGCTTACTTGGTAAGAATCCTTTAGTCGAGAGGATGTCAATCGATCGGTCCTTGGAACAATTCCAGAAGGCCTCGTCGATCTTGTCACCGAGAGCTGTGGATGGATGTGATGATTTGGATGTGTATTGTTTGAACACGTACGCAGTCTTCGCGATCAAAGTCTCCATAGACTCCTTGCCAAACTGAGTTTGTAACGCTGCCAGCTCTGCTGCGTAGGTGATGCGACACGCCAACCCTGCAACGCGCAGCAGCTCGATATTCCAGGTAGAGATGTAGCGAGCATTCATATCCACGTTCTCTCGCTCCACAGTCGGAATGAGCGATGGTGCCGAGATGTGAGCAAGATAACCCGTCGTCTGAGCGGTAGGAAAGCCGATGAAGATCCGTCCAGACTTGGTTGGGAGCACTTCTGCGAAGATCTTGTCGGCAAGCGCAGCTGAACTTCCGGAGCCTGTTGCCAGAGTGGCTGATGGGTCCTGATACGGACTCGTCAAAAGAGCGATTCTGATCGTCTTGGGTGGTGATTTCTTAGTCGCTCGCTCAATCTCTCTAGTAAAGGTTTGCGAGACTTTTGTAGCCGCAACCACAGTACACACTTGTAGGAAGATCGTGCCCGTTGAGTCGCCTGCTATTTCTTCATTGGAAATGATCTTCTCCGGCGCAGGCTTGACACTTTTCGTGGGAGGCGGAGGTGCGGATGCAAACTTTGAGAAGAAGCTTCGGAGTGAAGTACCAGCGTTGCGAACTTCTTGCTGTACGAGGTCTGCCGCCTTCTTTGGAGGTAACTGAGCAGTGGCAATGACGTTCATCCAGGCAGCGTCGATTTGAGAGTGCTGTTGCGTAACGTCAGTCACTCGCATCAATCCGCCTTCGGTCTCTGTCTTCAGTCCATTGGGCACGCGGACAGCGTCCGGAGGTGATATTTTCTTGGTGAACGACGCGACGACATAATCATCAACATGAAGCTCGATGCTCTGTAAGCCGACAAATGTGAGACTGGTTGCCAAGAATTGACAAAGAGTGGGCAAGTTCGGTAGCTTCGACGGATTGTACGACGGGGATGCAGGATTTGCTTGTCGGTATTCAAGCATGAAAATAGTGTCCCTCGTATCGTGCTCAGCCGGTACAGGGGCAGCCTTGGTGGAAAGCATGTTACCCTTCCAGTAGAACGCCATAGTCCTGTCTCCCGAAACTACAAAAGGCTCATCGCAGTCGGCAAACACGCTGTAGAACCCAACGCCGAAAGCACCAATCTTGGTTTCGTCTGGATTGCCGTCCGCAATACTTTTTAAACGACTCCAATCTGCGGGTGTAAATGGCTGACCGTTGTTGCTTACAACAAGTCGCTTGAGTGTGTGATTTTGAATGATATGCTTCAGGAGAACGGGGTCCTCGGCGGCCTGTGGTGTGGGTACGGTCAGAGATGGATCCGTCTCGAACTTAATGATGACTTGGTCTGCTTTCGCATCTGCCGCATTCTGTATCAACTCTCGTAATGTTGTATGTTCGCTAGAGTAACGCGCAAGGACCTTGTCGATCAACGCCCGAGTGTTGACCGTGACCTCACTATCGAAGCCATCGGCCATCGTTTGGTTGCGCAGCCGCGCAAAATCAATCGCAGCCATCTTGCAAAGACTATGAGAAGATGCTTAATAGAGCGCCGTTGATGTTTGAAGCCAGAGTGGCAATAGTTGTGCTGCAATCTCGGAGTTAAGCGCAGCAAGACTGTATGCGAAAGAAGTAGAAGTGCTTCAAGTGCGTAAATCTCTTCTCAATATACCCCGCTGGTGCCGCGTGAAATATGTCCGGATTGTGGTTGAAGTTGTAATGTGATTGCCCTGGTTGTACTAAGTGTCCTGGTAAGAAGTGGGCGGCGGTGGCAAAGCCAGGAGGACGAGCCAGACCGTCGAATATTCTTGCGCAGCAAAAAACAAACTCCTGAATATGCTCACGCTATGCAAAACGTAGGAAACATATCAAAGACAGCAGCGCAGCCTGGTGGAAGGCGAAGGGTTGTCGGTGAGATGTCGTGTTTCGTGTGGCACTTGATGTTGCAGACACCGGCGCAGGGGCCAACGACGGAAGTGGTTTAGCCCGGGTCGGGCCTTGCCACGAGGGCCGAAGCTTTGAGGATCGCCAACCGTTTCACCGTCCACCGTATTCCACGCATCATGCAAGCGCCCGCCAGCACGACGTTATCCCCTTGAACCAGTATATTGTTTTTGGCCGGCAGGTCTCCAGTCTCCAGATGTTGCGATGGCAGTCGATCCTCTGTCCCCGATCGCGCCTGCGCGCATTAGGGCCTTGCTTCTCCCCGTGGGTCGCATCAAGCGTTCGCGCTTCATAGCCTTTGTCGACCTCTTGCAACAAGAGTCATTGGTTCGATTGGGCGACATTAGCCCTGATCCACGACCTGACCGGAGTACGAGCCCTCGTGATCCAGCTTAGTCCTGATGTTTACTGATCTTGGCGACGAATAGATATGTTTTCTCCTTTAGCGTGGCCTGACGGAACTCTACTTTATGACTTGTCAACTTCTATGCCATCGGCCTCTCATCTATCTCTTTCGCCGTTTGAGCAGTTCAGAGAGCCCCTACTTGTCATTGGGATCGGAGACGCGTCCGAGTATGCCTGGCTACAGCCGTCACGTGCGACTGAAGGGACACCAAGTCCGACATTTGAAGATCCCCCAGTCGGCGATGATGAAGCGAACGCTATTCAGTTCGGCATCGATGATCTCAGAGAACAGTTCCCCAGGGCGTATCTTCACAGCATCATGATGTTTGATTCAGCAACCCAATCTCGACATCCACGTCTACCTCAAGAAACCCTCTTGATCCCGCCAAAATCACATCTAAAGACCACTACGATGAAGACCTTCATGTGCGATCTTACTGCAACCTTATTAGCAGAGATGACGACCTTGGCGAAGTCTATACAAGCTCTTCCTACACTGGTCTCGCCTGCTTCACAGAATGGAGCAGCGGAGGCCACACCCAGCTGGGCCGCGGCCGACTCCACTTCGCAATTCGCGCGTCGAAATTCGCAGACGCCGACTGCCAGCAGACCAGAGTCGCCTGTAAACAATGCACTGAAGGATAGCCACCGCATGTCAATGCCCGTATTGTCATCAAACTCTGGGGGACCGTTGTCCACGGAGGATCCGAGAACTGCTTCTTCGAGTGCGCAAGGTACACGTACACCACCAACAACATTTGATGAGATATCAGGCATCAACGCAGCCAACACGCTGCATCAAACGAATAGTGACTCTAGTAGACCTAGCACTGCAACCAAGAAGACTGCGGCAGACCGCGTGTCAATCCATGGCTTCGGTTCTGGTGGGGTTGGTGAAAGAGCTAGGAACAAGGGACGCGGTCGTATTGGAATCGTGATCGGTACATTATATATGTGTGCGGGGCAGTGGGTTGAGGCAGTACGAGAGCTCACAGAAGGCGCGACTAGAGCCCGGGCCCTGAGCGATCATCTATGGCATGCCAAAGCTCTCGAGCATATCATGGTGTGCATGCTTCTCTTCGCTTGGTCCGGCATGGAGTTTCAGGTTTGTTATCCCTTGGCACAAACATTATTGCAACTGCTCACCAGCTCTCCCAGATACCTGAAGTCTGCTATCCAGCTGGTGGAGGCATCACACCAACGCATACGCCATCTAACAGTGCCTCCGACGTCTCAACCCCAGCTAAACCCCAGAAACACGACAACTCATTGGACGCCCTCAATTCGCTGCTGCCAGACATGGTCAGCATGATACTGAACCTATATACGCGGGCGGCCAACTTTGCTGGAGAATCTTTGCCGCCTCTTGCGTTCTCGGAATGTGTGATACGATTTTCCAAGTTATTGGCTTCAATCAATTTGTCTGCAGGCTTTCTCGACGATGACGCATTACGACACCTTGTACAGAACGTACCGTACAAGCAAAAGGCGCGGCTTTCAGTTCCGAGGCTTAGTGTACATCCCACGCGCAACGATATTGCTTCCATGTTATTCCGCGCATTACCTGGGCCTGTAGAAAGCTCAGGAATGAACCCTACGGACCGCGTTGTAGTACTGGCTGGTGTTGCTTCGATTTTGTCATCATTGGGATTGCAACGGAAAAAGGCCATCGTCATGAAGGAGTTCATCACATCTCTCGTTCCTGGCTTGATCCAGGCCCGTAAAGTGGGAGCCGCTGAGATGGGAGTTCACCCGGCTGCTGGTCTTGCCGCTCTGAATATCGCAAATGGTGGCACTTCGGGAACTGGCGCCCTCAACTTGGGCGAAGGCGAGGTCGAGCAAGGTATCGGTGAATTTTTGGGTCTACTAGGCCGAATATACGGAATACCAAATTCGAAAGGGAACATGCCCGACATCACCGTACCCAGCCAAAGGAGCGAGAATGCGGAAAGTGCTGCGGACAGCATTGCTAGTCAACGCGTAGTCGACGCTATTCTGGCAATCTCTTCATTACGAACTTTTGGCAGTCTAAGCCTCAAACTGGAAATACTGCGAACATGTCTGAGTTTCTGCGAAGCGTTGCCAGATTTCAATGGCGTTCTCCATTTTACCGCCCTCTTACTGCGGGTTGCAGGCCCGGGTACGGCGCCCAGGCCCAACAGCACCGACGTGTTCGTATCTCTTGCACGAGATGAACAGATCCGGCTCTACTCGAACATCTCGAGAACAGTCACAGCTGCGAAGAAGCTTGGGCTACAGCATGTAGAAACAGAATATTGGGACGACTTTCTTGTCCGCGGGTTGTTTATACTCGAGGAACTGGAACCTCTGCGGCTAACTCAGAGGCAAGGTACGGAACTAAAATCAGATAGCCAAGGAAAAGATGGCCCATTCCTCCACAATGCGTGGTTAAAGAAGCCACAAACGAACGCTGCGCAAACAGTTCTAGTTGCTAATGAGCACTATCGCTTCGTCATCGCCATGCAGAACCCATACGAGTTCGAGCTTGGGGTAGAATCGTTGAAGATCGCGGCTGAAGGTGTGGAGTTTGTTGCACTAGAGGAGCACTTCCTGCTTGGTCCTTACAGAACTCAAAAGTTCCAGATCACAGGAACAGCGCAATCCTCAGGGTCATTGAAGATCATCGGTTGCTATGTCAAGCTCATCGGATGTCGAGAGCGACTTTTCCCTATATTCCCTGAACCATGGAAGCCGAAAAGAGAAGCGAAGATGAAACGCATGGGTCTCAAGGCCTGTCTGGGCGCTCCAGCATCACGGCCCTCAACAGCTATTGCGCCATCGATCGACCATAGAGCAACGTTCCAGCCGAAGCCAGAGTCATTGACATTTTCTGTAATACCAGATCAGCCTGTCATTGTTATCACCAAAGTGTCTTTACCACAGTCAGCGGTCATGGTGCTTGAAGGCGAAAGAAAACGTTTTACCGTTACTGTCAAGAACACCTCAGCTGTAACAACTGTCGACTTCGTTCACATCTCTTTTCAGGATACCGCGACTGCTGCAATACAAGCGGCGACGTCCAACAAAGACTTGCCCGCAGCTGAACTGCACGAACTAGAGGTTCAACTTGCCCATCATCCTTCATTGCGTTGGTGTAAGAATGAGGCCGAAGAATCGCCGAGCATCAAGCCGGGCGCCGAAGCAGAATTTACTATTGAGGTTATCGGCCGGACAAGACTGACGGATGCTACCATCCAGATCGACTACGCCAACCTTGGAAAGCGAAGATCTGAAGTCGAGGAACACTTCTTTACCCGTCAGGTGTCGGCGCCCATCTCCATCACGGTGAATGCAAGTGTGCAGCTTCAGCGCCCAGACATAGTACCCCTATCCGGCAACATCGGCTGGTCCGATACCATATCGTCGGGCTCGCAAGCTCAAGCTGACCACGAGTCATCAACTACTCCGGCATCTGGGAAAGCTGACGGTCATCTTCGGTCTTTCATTAACCAGAAGCAAAGCCACGAGAACGACGAAGAGCACTGCATGCTCCTTCTAGATCTAAGAAACTCATGGCCGAACCCATTGTCGATAACTCTCCAAGCCCGGAAGCCTATGCTTGATGGCAACTACAGCGACGAGTCCTGGAACGAAGCGCATGGTGTCAATGAAATCATACAGCCGGGGCATGTCAGTAGGATCGTCATGATTCTTCCAAAGGTTTATCTACAAGACCCACACGCCGCTGTGCCATCCCTGAACCCCGCCAATCAACGTCAGTTTGTCGTAAGCACGAGTAGAATCTCTCCTGAAACCGAACGCGCGAGCAGGGAAGCTTTCTGGTACCGTGAAGAGCTACTCAAGATTGTGCGAGGAACGTGGACAGAAGACGGCAATGGACGTCATGGTGAACTAGAATTGCGTGGCATCCGTTTCACACCGCGCATGGTTGAAGCCATCAAACTCGAGGATCTTGCCATCACTACGACCATCATCGCGGACTATCCCACAGCAGATGGTGAAAATGCTGCACGACAGATTGGTCGCGCAAAGTTCAACGTGCCAATCGATGACTTTCTCACGATGAAGACGTCCGTCCGTAACCGAAGTTCGCGTCCCATCTCGCCTATACTAAGACTGCAGCCACATGTCGCTGGCCTTCCGCACAACATCGCGTTGGATCTCGATAAGCGCTTCTCATGGACCGGAGTACTGCAACGCAAGCTACCGGTCATACAACCCGGAGAGATTGTGGAGTCTGAGCTTGGTATCGTTGCGCTATGCGGTGGTACATACGAGATTGGTGCAACAGTTGACGAAGCAGAGTTCATCAAGACCGGTGGTGGAGATGAGGACCAAAAAGCGAATGTCGACACCCAAACTTTGCTGCAGGGTGGCAATGTCTTGGGCGAACCGAAGCTACGAACTTGGTACATGAGAGAGCCTTGTACCATCGTTGCGAGGAAATGATATGGAGACGAGTAAATTAGCTGAATGATATAGATAATATGATACATAGTCATGTTTGATCTCCTCGAGTGGGATTGCCCTTGTGATACGTCACGCGCTTGCAGTATGTCTCAAGTCAACTACGAAATGTAGGCTGAACATTTTCTTGCTAACCCAGTGACGCCGCTGGAATTATATATGCTGTACTATCACAGTCTTTAGCACTCGATGATCGCGCCAGTCCTTCGCTTGCCATAGTTATCGAGCAAGTAAATTCTTCCAGTTGCACCTTGATATCCGCCTGCTGTCTTACTAGTCGTTGCAGTGCTTGGTCACTCTCCCTGGCTGGACTATGGGGTAGTCAGTCGAGTATTTGAGCTCGGCAGTGCAAGGCGCAGTGAGTTTCCACATCTTGTCACATGGGCCTTGAAAGAAGTCGATTTTGGGAGCACGGCAGAACCTTGCACAAGCGCCCACCATGTGGCCCGCGTAGATCACTCTTGGTCCAGTCGTGATACAACCCGCAGCCCTTATGAGTGATAAGACAGGAAGGTGTGTGATAGGTTGCAGCGTTTAAGAAGCTCACGAAAGCTTTATATCGGCTGCGCTATTTACTGCGGGCGGAAATAACACCGGGTTAATTTATAGTTTCTTTGAGATCCCGTTGCTTGGGGATCTCCCTTGTAAGAATTTTCGTTCCGTCTCATGGGTCACATGTTGTTGTTTTTTATAGCTAAGGTGGACCAACGGCGCAAAGGTTCATTGTCTTATCGTCTGCCATTTTCGAAAAAAAAGCCAGAAAAGCCATAGATATTGACGGTAGTCATTTTTGATAATGCCAGTGATGCCGTTGATGATCAGTGAACAGAAATAGAACGAAGTGGGAGTTCTTACATGCACAACCTCCACGCTAACCATAGTCGCCGCATTCCGACGTTGTATCATGATGCTTTGGCAATATAGTAGCTCGTTAGACATGGGAAAAGGTTAGAAAGCCTTTGTACCGCAAGTGCAACAGTCATGGATTTGTCGAAGATCGTTTCTCGAAAGCATACAACAGCTCCTTCCAAAATTCGATTGATACATCGGGGCAATCCATGAGAGTCTCCGACCGACAGAGCAGGACATAGGTCCGGATTGTATCGTTTTGGAAAATACTGCGAATTATGTTGATCCAGAAGAGAAGAAGCAGAAGACGTGCGAAGTCTTTTCTACCTTGTCCACCACCATTTCAAACCCGTGAAGGCTTGGTATACGTGGCTTACAGGGTCACTCCGATCATGTCTGGGATCAATCCTGCTCTTTATCGAATAGCAATGACGATGTTTCGTTTGTAGAATGCAAGGAGGAAGACATCAAAGAATGAAGTTGAATTTTGAAAAGCGCACGCGCGCCCATGGGACGCTGTTCAAGCCATTTTGGAAGATATGCAAAGATTAGTGAGCCGGGAGGTAATGTGGTAGAAGATCTTCTTGTACCCGGTTTCCCTAGTGCGCCTTCCCAGATTTGTGCCTGCGTGAGCATAGCTCATTGTCGGAGAGTTCTTTAAGAAAGAAGCTTCGCAAGTCAAGTCAACTGTCGCAATTCGGTATGGTAGCTTCAAGTTCCATGCATTCGATACGCACGCTCGAGCAGGTAACCAAGACAGGCATGGCGTAGGAGAACATGATTTTGGACACAAGAGCACAGAGCACATAAAACCTAACTCTTTGGATTTTGGAAACCAGCTGAAATGATGTAGGGTAAAAAGGAAGCAAGGAGGCCGACAAGAGTTCGATTGATAGCCACTCTTCTGTTGCGGAAGCACAAGATGAATAGGGACTTGATATTCTTGTAAGACTCTTCATCGTATGCGCCATGACCCATGGTTTTGGTTTTCGCGGAAGAATCACATGTACTCTTTGTCATATATCTTTTGGACAGCGAAGAGCAAAAGTGCACCATAGCGTTTCATCGAGCCCTTTTGTGGACCGAAGAACACCCATAATGTACCTGTTCTCTTTTTTTGAAGTAGAACCAGAGGAGAAATGTGGTAGTAAGGAAGATAGCCAAGGTAGAATGGACGATGCTTTATAGTCCTCCACGCCCTGAAGTTGGCTCTTCCGCTCGCAAACGCTAAGGTTGTCGTTCTTCGAATTTTGACAAGAGAGGTGGTTCAAGGTCTCGTATGAGCATGCTAGCTGTCCGATACATAGGTTTTGATAGTCTCTATCTGGATAGAAGACAGTGGGAGTCAGCGAGCCACAAACATCAAGCTTGGTACAAGAAGATCTTAGGGAAAAGACTCGGGGAGACACATGTAGATGTGGATCTGATGTTTTTGGTAAGATACTCTGGCAGTGTTGTGTAATGGAGAGAACGAAGAAAAGACAGAAGACGAGCTTTTATACTTCGGTTCCAGCCCTGCTTCTCTGATAGCCATGAGATTTTTCATTGTGCTTTCCCGAAAGCATCATAGTAAACTCATGCGTGCGCTACCAGATGATTTCGAACAGTGCAGCAACTCAACATGGCTTATCGCGAGTCGAAGTTTGGTTGAAGAACAACAAAACATGGAAGAGAGCCGCGCGACCGCACATGAATTGTTCGCCGACTTGTTTTTGAGTAGAAGAGGGCAGCTGATACCAGTCATCAACTTGGATGATACCTGCTTTTGTAGAGGATGCAAGAAAGAACGCAGGGCGCAACACAGCACATATCTCCTTTCGATATCATATTTTGCAGAGAGCGAGAGTAGGTGCTCCACACGTCATCACGCCTTTAACTGTAGTTTTGAGGAAAATGGAGGAAGTGTAGTGATAAAGGAGACGAAGCAAGACCCAGGAAGGAAGGCTTTTATATGCTTATCCCAACATCTCCAATCTCGATGAGGACACCACAGCCACGTTTCTTATGTGCAAAGGACAACACAGCGGAGGGGTTCCATGTACAGCCAGAATATCTCTTTTGGGCGTAATTCGCAGCTCAGCTGCGTGAATCTGATTCGACTTGAGTTCGAAGTAGAGAGGGGAAGAACAACGGAAGCTCATGGCGTCATATCGGATGTGTTTTGGGGCGAGAAGAGCGGCAGCCCACATGTCATCTCGTCTGTAGTATTTTGGTAACATTTGGAAGCAAGATGTTGTAAGAGGCGGGAAAACAGGAGGTTAAGGAAGGTATTTATGTCCTCGTCGTCCCCCCTTTCCAGTTCTCATGTTATTGTTTCCAGGTAATTCTTGTAAGCATCGGAGCCGGACAAAGCTTTCCCTCTCGTTTTTCCACTTATAAAAGGTTTTGGATCCAGACATGGCAATCGTTCACATGGACTTGACGAATATCATTTTGTGAGGTAGTCGGGGGAGAGCGTACACATGCTGGGTCTCGTCGATATTTTTGGAAGAAGAAAGCCGGAACACACATGTCTGGCTCCATCTGATGTTTTTGGTAACGGTTGGGCGGAAGTATAGAGCACTATGATAGAGACCAGAGAGTCTTAAATAGCCGGTCCACGAAAGCCACGTGCGGAGGCTTAAGGATCTTTAGACAGGAAATGTTGCTGCCATGTGGATGTGGTATCGGATTTTGTTTGGATCTCGCTGGCGGAAGCTTTCCATACGTTGAATTAGCTAGCGTTTTGGAAAGAGGGAAAGAGGATATTTGTATGGCTTTTCGTACATCCGAAGGCGTCAATAGCCTTTTGGAAAACAAAATCACGAGGCCAACATTTGGGCGGAGGTGCGTTATTTTGGAGAATAAGATGGACAGTTACGGCGTAGAGAAGACAGAAGAGAGCATCCAAGAGAGGGTTTATATACCCTCACCACCACCCACTCCATCATCAGACGACACCTCCTAATGCACATATCACTGCTATCACATGGATCGCAAACACCATCTTTTGAGTGAAGTAAAGACATCCTGTCTAATCATCATTGCGTCATACCACCCCTCTATCTATCTATCGTACGCCCACCCCATCGCCCATGCAGGATAAATGATGAAAAGAGAAAGAGAAAAGAAGAAGAAGAGAAGAAAGACGCCTGTAAATGCCCAACAACCATGATTCATAGCCATGAAGCGTTGCATCAAACCATACGAGGGGCATCAAAGAAACCATTACGAAAGGGGAGGAGGAGCAATAGGAGGAGGTTTAGAAAAAAACCCAGCCAGCACCCAACACAAAACATCCCGAAAAGTAATGTAAACCCCCCCTACCCCACGCACACATACATCATCATCAACATCTAAAACCCAACCATAATAATACAAATCATCCATCTAATCCCAGTCCCAAGCCCATCTTTCCATCTCCTAGTTGTTTGCCATTGGCGCGCCCCTCCTCAGCTTGTAATCCGGCAGATGATCAAAGTCATCTGTCTGACTGTTGTACCTCCAAGCCTTGAACTCAACGCCATATGGCTTAGGCTCAAGCTGGTACAGCATGCCGAGCGGGCAATCCAAATCCGCCACATCCTCACGCTTCAGGCCCTGGAAGTACGCCAACAGTACACGGGCAACACTCCGATGTGTGATGAGCAGGCAGTGATCCGTCATGCGCTCTAGCTCTACGATGACAGGACGGATACGGTTGATGACGTCGAGGTAGCCTTCACCACCGGGGCCGGGGTAGCGGTAAGCCAGCTTGTCACGGCGCCGTTGGAGGTATTCGTCTGCATATTTTTTGCGGATTTCTTCGTAGGTGAGACCCTCCATGAGACCCGCATTCAGCTCGTCCAGCATGCGCATTTGTTTAAGTTCGAACTCTTCGTCGCAAAAGTATTGGCCAGTTTGGATACCGCGCTTGAGCATCGAGGTCCAGACGCAGAAGTTGCGTTGTTCAAGCTCGTGGCTGTAGTAGGGGTTTGGAGGGGTGTGGTCGCCTGCCACTGGGGGGAAGTGGGTATTGGCCATCTTGTCTGCTTGTCGAACGGCCCAGTCTTTGCGCTGTGCGGCAATGAAGCGTGTCATGGCCTTTGCGTACTTTTGTCCGTTCTCGCTAAGGTCGGAGTCACCGCCAATCTTTCCGGCAACATTGTCCTCTGATTCGCCGTGTCTGGTTATCCAAATCATACGCGGTGCAAGGTTGAAGTTGAGGAGGTAGTAGACGGCTTGGCCTGCAAGGAAGCCCTTGATTTGATGCGAAATCATCTTTCGGCCAACATCCACCATCTTGACGTAGGGCATGTTGTTGTCCTCCTCATAATCGCCGATTGGAACATAGTTCTTCTCGTAAATGGCAACGCGCTTCTTGAAGTCTGCCAAGGCTGCGACTGGGTCCTTGTCTGCGTAATCTGGACCTGATAGCTTCAGGCGCATGTTGGATTCCAGGAGATTCTGATCACGGCAAACGCTCTCGACGAACAAAACGTTGAGTTCTGGTCCAGCACGATCTCGTATCCGCTCCATGATCTGCTGTCGTCGCGCCAGCGTACTGTTGGTCGCATCGAATATGCCCACAGACCCACTGCCCTTCAGAATGTAATCCAGCAAATCGTCCAGAGTCTCCATAGCGCATTGCTCACGCAAAGCCGCTGCCCTTTGGTTTTGTGGGTCGAAAAAGTCGGCTGACTGGTCCATCGACTCTTCCTCCTCGGTTGCCGTCTCATTGTTCGGCGAAGGCGCCTTCGGGCCTGGCGATGTGACTTCGACTCGTGGTGGTGGTAATGGTGGGCCGTCCTCGTCCTCCGCAATGGCCGTGCTACCCCGGCGTGGGTCCGGCATGTTCTGTGGGTCTATGGGCCCATCGTGCGCGGGGTCGCCATTGATAAGAATTTTCGCAGCGATCTGCGGAAGTGAGTCTTGATGTTCCTCAATGGCCTGCTTGACGTGTGAGGAGACGCGCTCGAGGTTTGCTTGTGACAGCCTGAATCCACTGTGACTCGCAGCTACTCTCCGCTTCTCTCCCACATTGAAAATCTTGGTATCGTGCTGCAGCCAGTTCAGATAGCGTGCCATCTTCTTTGTAATGTATGATTTGCCTCGCGCGGGCAGTCCAACCATGACGATGACAAGCTTGGAGCCGACATCTCGCTGTGCGATCTTGCCGTCGGGGGAGACCTTGGATTTGGTCAGGCCGGGGATATCGAGCGTGGTAGGCCGTAATCGCGGGGTCGACGTGGTGGAGCTATTGCGTGTTAGGGCGCTGTCACGGTCAGCGAAGTAGGAAGCGCTCTGCGACGGCGGTTTTCCATACTCCCGCGGACTTCCCGGAACAGATGGCAGTGGGGTGTCACTCAAGGCAGTGCCCACGCCATCCTTGGTGACCAAACTCCCATTGTGGTGCTGTTGGTTGACTGGATTCGGGACCGCTTTCAGCTGGCCATTTTGGAGGGCGCTCTCCTTGAGAGCCTGCACGTTCTTTGCAGGCGCAACAGCAGGAAATTTTGGCTCAGCGGATACGGCGCGGGGAGTGAGGTCGTTGTCGTTGTTGGTGTTTGGCTGCTTTGCGTTGTCGAGGGGTAGGGTGAGTTTGCTCATTACAGATCGGGCGTATATGGAGTGGGAGCTGAAGCGGCGGTTTGGAGTCGAGGTATTTGAGGAAGCTGAGGATCGGCGGCGATGCGAATGCTTGTGATGTACAAGCTCGGTCACAGTCGGCGTCGGGACTGCTTCCATGTTTGGCGTCATGCCAAGATGTCGAAATACTTATCAAAGGCTAGCTTGGCCGCTGCACACTAAGATAGGACCCAAGGCTCTGGATGCAGGTTGCTGTTGCCGCTGCAAGACTGTGTGGGACTGGGTTGCGCTGGGGAGACGGTCGAAAAGGCTGTGTAGAAGAAGAGTTCCTGTCGAATTGTCGCGTGAATTTCAGAGTGCAGGCTTGTCGGGCCGGTGACCTTATCAAGGGATCGATATGACTGTTCGGAGTCGGCCTTTGGTTGAGAGGGCTAGGAACCACGGGTGCGCCGCTTGACTAGGCCGCCGGTGGTAGCGGAGGGCGAGTTTTCAGAAACGCGCGCAAACGCGTTGAGCAGTGCATGGTGAGCAGTTTTTATCCTCCAGTCTCGACGGTCAGATTGTGCGAGGACAAGGCGCGACTTGTCTGCGCATCGCTGTCCGAGTACAAACCGCTTGGCACGTCTTCTTGCTGGAAGCGGACAACCCCACAGTCCGATACCGAAACGAAAGCCAATCATTCTCACACGCCTCCCGCTGCACCTCGAGACGACCAAGATAGCACACAACTACCCTGATCTGATCCTTTACACGCAGACACGGGCTAGACAAATTCCAAAGTAGCTCTGAGCGAGGTGACAGTCTCGGTCGTTGCACAACGTTCCATTCCTCTCATGGTGATTCCGTGCCATGTTGACCAGTTCCTGGGTGGATCGCGCAACGTCAGCGTGCAGCTACACACTCCACTGTTTCTTGTATAGGTAAAAGTCCTTGGCACTCATATACATACACGACAATGTATTTCCCCAGATTTCCAGAAGTAGTTTCCAGACTTCTTTCCAGATGAAACCTCCGCATTGTGGAGACCCTTTGGTCACCTGCCGTATGTCTGGGACGGTACCAAGGTAACGTCGTCATCTGTGCTGAAAGCACTCGTCGAGATAACGTGACCGTTCATCACGATCCAAAGACGTCAGTGATGAGATGCTCATGTCGCCAGTTTGAGCGTCAGTACCAACAGACAGATGTATGCTGAGACGCTTAATGCCGTCAACACAGTGACCACATTGCCGGATGTTCGGAACTTCTTCCTGTGCAACCCATCCTCACCGACTTCTGAGAAGAACTGTTTGTTACCTATCTGTTGTCAGCAGCCACACCTGCGTCGTCGTCATACATCTGCACCATGACTGTCAACTGACCTTGCTGTCGCCGGAACAGACTAATAAACAGAATGCCAGCGCCGTAGACTGCGAACAGTGCACCGATCGAATAGAATTCGGCGGTGAAGATCTTGAGTACTACGAGCGCAAAAGAAAACTGGCCGATTGCTGTACGGACGTATGCGCCCTCAAATGTTCGCTGTGCTGCGCGAATCTCAACCAGCTCTGCACTTGTCAACACGACTGATCGCGCGCGATGCAGGTGAAGGCGGTAATTGTCTGACGCGTGACGGCCCTGGATATTGTGAGCGGCGACATTTGTAGACACGCATCGTCAGAGTCCTACTTCGAACATGATTATTTTGTCGTGTTTATCGAGAGTGCAGATGAACGTGTTTAGTGGTGAAGTCGCTCCGATCAATTGCTTGATGCGTGACGTAGTGGGGTTAGAGCTTCCGAGGTTCAACCACGGCGCGTCCAACGGCTCAGGACATACGCGTTTTCATGGCCATGATGTGTGTGGTTCATGGCATAACCTAAAATCAAAACCTATGTGCTCTATCAATTCCGTATGATCCACGATGCTGTCGGGCTTGATCAAACGCGTTAGCTTTTTCTCAAGATGAGGCTCGACAGGTTGCTTGCTGCAGGGTCCAAGCACCTCCGAAGCTGTCGCCGCAACCACAAACAATGCAGCGAGAAGTCCATTTCAACAACGCTCTATACTGCAATTCACGCTTTGTAGTCGGTAACACTCCCAGTATCCCCTCTGTGTCATTGTCGCATGCTACATAGCGCCTCGCGAATCTTTACTCGGCGCGGCATATGTTCTTCACCTGGAACGAACCTATGGTAAGTTTGTCACGCTAGAGAGGCCCTCAATACCACGTCAAACCTTCCATGTCGCAGACCAAATCTGACTGAGGCGATTAGGTGCTCTAATATCCGCCGCGATCATTTTATCCATCCCTCGTCCAGGTCATCGACTACGTTCTGCCGCCCATTTCCGCCGTGGACCGATTATCCTGACACGTACATAACCGAAGAGGGAAAGATGGCAGGTGGAGGAAAGCCGAAGTTCTATGGAGTAGCCGCCGGACGCAAACCAGGCGTGTATACAGATTGGCCGACTACGCAAGCGCAGATCAGCGGTTTCAGTGGTGCCAAACACAAAAGCTTCAAGACAAAAGAAGAGGCCGAGGCTTTTGTTCGTGGCATCAGCGCACCCATCAGCCTACGAGGAGATCTCTCTGCATCCAGGTCCCCATCGGCGACAGATCATCTGGACAGGAGCACGGAGGTATCGGAGAGTGCACCCAAGCGCCAAAAGAAGGAGGATGCATCGCCAGCACCCCTCTTGGACAACCAAGACATCAAGTTCGAGCCTGGCCTCGGCCCCCTCCCGCTCAACGCAGTAGATGGTTTCGACCCGAGCCTCAAGCTCGACGACAAAACAGGCAACATCAGAGTCAAGACAGACGACGAACTTGGGAAAAGGAAGAGACAGCCGACAGGGGATTTCAAAGGCCCCGTTGTTGTATACACAGATGGTGGTTCGCGGGGCAATGGCAATGCAGGTGCGAAAGCCGGTTGTGGTGTCTACTTCGGCCCAAGAGATCCGAGGTCAGTATCATGGCAAACAGCATGTGCTACAGCCTGGAGCATTTGCTGACGTTGAACACAGGAACGTCCAAGAACCTCTCAAGGGCGATGTCCAGACCAACAACCGAGCCGAACT
The DNA here is from genome assembly GCF_001642055.1 of Alternaria alternata. Taxonomy (NCBI): domain Eukaryota; kingdom Fungi; phylum Ascomycota; class Dothideomycetes; order Pleosporales; family Pleosporaceae; genus Alternaria; species Alternaria alternata. Next base: position 39,660 of record NW_017306223.1, on the reverse strand, counting down.
AGTCGCAATGGCCCGAGCAATTGACCACGTTCCCATCGATCGCGACCTTCACATCATCAGCGATTCAGAATATTCCAAAAATTGCCTTACAAGCTGGGTTGCAGGCTGGGAGAGGAATGGCTGGAGGAACAGCAAGAACAAAGAGGTGGTGAACAAGGATATCATCCAACCCATTTTGGCAAGGATACGGGAACGTGAGAAGTGTAAAGCTCAGACTCTCATTACCTGGGTGAAGGCCCACGCGGTAGACGAAGGCAATATCGCAGCAGATGCACTGGCCAACCAGGGCATGGACAAGTGGACCACTGAGCTTGCGTCAGGAGAGGTCTTTGATATGTCAGAGACCCTCAGGACAAAATACAGAAACCCCAACGATCCAAAAGACGAATTCGACGATGCAGAAGAGATCGAAGGTTTGTTCCGCGAAATGGCAGAAGAAAATCCAAATGGGTTTGAGGGCGATCCTCTAGCTCAACATGATCCAAAGCCCAACGATGTCCCACAACAAGGTGTTGCAGCTGCCGCGCAGGAGATCGAAGGTGCATGGCCTGATGACCCACAACTCCCCTCGAATGTGAACGGCGAGCAGAAAGAGCCGGAGTTGGAAGTCACGAATTAGACGATTTTCATAAGTCGGAAACCAAGCATGAATATGGTTGGATGACGTAAAGGCACCAATCTCGACAACAGGACGCTGCAAACCGTCGTCGTGGATTTGTACGACTGGATTTACTTGGGAAAAGATCAGGGTGCAGGCATCGACGGTAATTTGGGTCATCGTGATACCCATACGATAGCATACCATGTATCAGGTACAAGATTGGCTGGAGCCAAGAAAGTCAACCACGGTACAATCGCGAGGGACAGAATATTCCAAAGATATAAAACTGAGGTATTTTCCAATACTGCAATTCTTGCACACTCGCACACGGCTTCGGTTACGATCATACCACACTACAGCCTTACATACACCACACACTCAAGCACACTATCCCATGTCACCCAGTCCCGCAATCGGCGCGTTCGTCTGCCCATCCATCGAGGATTCCAAACACCAAAAAATGACGTCCGCCATCGAATCTGGCACGTTCATGTACCTATACAACCCTCAAAGACACCACACAATGATATACGATCCCGAACTTGGCACGAGCGCCTGTGAATGCAGCCACCAAAAGTCCAAGTTCCAGAGCGTGATCAAGAAAGTATCATATTGCATAGTCGTATGCGCCCATGTCTCCGCCGCCATAACCATATTCATCGCTAGCTTCCTCACAATTATGAGCTGGAAACATCCTCATACTGTACAACAATGGTTTGAGAATGGATCATGGGGGGTCATCATCTGGAGCTTGTTTGTTGTGAACGTCTGCATGTGCTTGGTATTGGAAATCTCGTATACGATGCTCGATGAGTAGATGGCCGACAAGGGACGGATAAGAAGGTGTGGTGAAGCACCATCTGGAGAGGCTGGCTAGTGACGCGGCCGTGATGTGGCAACCAGACTATTCAAGCGTGACTGTATTCCCGGAAGATGGGTCCGACTTAGTTGAGAGATGAATGCACATCTCGGATCACGATCCGGGATGCTCGCCACACACTAGTGACTAGTCCCACACTCGGATGTGACGGCCATGACAACCCATAAGGCCACCCACTACTATACATAATAACTGATACCTACATTTACTCCACTCTTTGTCGTTGTCTGCCTTCGTGTTTTGCATTCCCATCTAAATGCAACCACCATTTACTCTACAATTACACAACCTCATGATCATCACATTTTGTTGTCTTTGCCAAAGTCTACTATTACATAGGATGTCGAACGAATCCGTAGACAAGCACCTCAAAAAAGGCCGTATCGGTTTTTGGTTGCTAGTGGTCGCTGCGGTACTGCAAACATCCGTTTTCATCTCGAAATGGATCGAAGGCAAGCATACAATGTTTGACGCCGCTGCAGTCGTCAATGCATGTCTGTTGTGTTGGTGGGCTTGGGGAGTAGCGAGGAAGAATGAGAAGATAGCAAGAGAGATGGTGGAGAATGGCGGAGTTGCCGATATCGAGAAGGGCAATATGTGCAAGAGGGACGAGAAGGAGAAGGCGGGCTTGGGAGGTATAACAGAGGAAGGGAAACAGGGCTCGGAGGTAACGACAGCAGAGATAGAGGAAAAAGCGTTGAAAGAAGAGACGACGACGAAGGAGAAGTTGGAATTGGAGATGTAGGGAAGGAGCGGCTTGCTCATCGTTCTGGACGCTGGTGCGCTCAGATACGACTTCCTCGAACAGTGGATCGTCTGGCAGCTACAATAACGCGCCAAGTGATTACAGATCTTCAACAACTTCGCGTCAAGCACGAATTATATCATTCTATCCCTTCTGATATCTGATCGACCCTTGCCAACCTTCAGAGCGTCATGAGTTGGCTCACCCTGTGCACTGAGACCATGGAAGTCCTTGACAGCTACTTTCAGTCACGTCTACCAAGGATCAATTTCCTCGTATCCATAGTGACTAGGGAGGAGCCAGTCAAGTCGACCACAAATCTCACACTACCTACGCAAAGTCTTCTGCATCAAAGACAGAAAGTTGCAGTTACAGAATCTATAACACTTCCTTGCGTCAGTTAGTAACCTTGTGAAATTTTACATCCCTTTTTTTGCACGAAACGGAAATTCTCGCCTTTCGGCTCCCGCGACTCTGTCCACAACAATGCTTTCCACACGCAGAGACACCTGCCACGCGCTCATTTACTACTTCTCTGCATACGCAGTCTGCGTCATCACCATCGTCTTTGCCGTCTACAGCCTTGCAACCGCTTACCACCTTTGCTGCCTCGAGTTCGCAGTCGGAAACGGTCCTATCATATTTTCCATACGGTCCATCCTCATTTCAACGTCCATCTTTCCTCTGGGAAAATTTGTAGTGGAAACATATTACATGTTCTTCCATGGACTTGGAGATGTTGTGGATGGTGAAGATGCTCAGTAAGCAATCCGATCCTGTGTCCAAACGAGGCAAAGAAGATGGTTAGCCTTCAAAATATGAGCGATGTTGATGGCGTATCGTTCATTTACTGACATTTGCAAGGTTGCGCCGCGTATGTATGAGACCCTATCGCAAGTAGGTTCCATCGAAACAAGCCAAAATCTTTCAATCAGATCGTTTCCCAATAGAACAAATCTTCAGCAGACCCAAAGACACATTCCACATTGTCGTGGAGACCCTCATTCCAGCCTTGGCTTGAGTGATACCGAATTTGGTAGCGAGGTTACATGGATATGATGCTTACGCTTTGCACACAAATGAGCAAGATTTCCTATCCGTGGTTCATCTTCGAGTAGTGATGGGTCATCTATTCTCAACCATTGAACCTTTTATCAGAAGCGGGAATCGTTGAGCAATTCTGTTCCCTATCCTCGTCACGACATGCAAGTTGCTTCAATGCGATAGAAGCAATAATAAAGACAACCATCTCACCAGCGGCTCTCACAACAACAACCATGCAATTGATGCCGTTCGCCGTAGCTGGCGGTATTGCCATAACTTCCTTTTCGCCAGGGCCCTCGAAGACCGCTACTAGTACTCTTGTACCTCCAGAGTCTTCAATAACGACTCCACCAGGTGTTTTTTCGATGCCCATGTCTAAGCTATCCTTGAACATGGGTCACGGTCCTGTTGTCTTTTCACGAACCAGTGCGACAGTGCCAACATCTACATCTACCCCAACTGTTGTCGAACGTGGAACTGGTCTCTCCCTCGAATCAACAAGCCGTGAGATACGGTATGTCGATGAACCTCGGCAGAAGTGTACTGTTCATCTCCACGCTGCAGGAGAACTTCGAGATCCCAGAGGCTATACAGAAGGTATCCAATCCGGCCAACGACCTCTGCTCAACAGCTGACGGATCAGCGACCGGAATCATACGAACAGCCTACAGCGTATCGGGATTGGAAATCGACAGGACCCAAGCTTTCTAAGATGTATGAGCTTCCAGACTGGCCAGTAGTACCGCCAAGACCTCGTATACATCATAGTAGACGAGGCTGCGACGTCTAAATCTCTCATAATATACAAACGAAGAGGAGAAAAGGATAACGAGAGATAGTAGGGGGATAGTTAGATTCTAGGAACTGATAACATGAATGGTCTAAGACTCGTTTGACTCTCATCAAGCGGATCCTGAGCCTGTCTTGTTGTACAGCCAGTCCAGTTCCGGCCAGGCAGCTCTTATCTCGTTTGTGCCACTTAGAATACCTTCACCTTTCCCCAATAGACAACCTTGGAAGCTTTCTACAAGTGTTCGCGTAATCTTGATCATTCTGTCCGCACTGACTGCTCCCTTACCACCTGAGATTCCGAGTCCCTGCTTGAATACAATGAGATCGGAGAAGTCAGTGTGATTAGACTTCCCTCCAACGTTTATCTCTTTGGCCCAGGTCGATTGCTGCGCATCGAAGTCTGCAAACTGTGGATTACCTTTGTCGTATGCCGAACTCAAGATCAAGCTGGGTATGCGTAGGTCTGCAGAAGAGTCGTTTGCAGCAGCCGGGCCCCAGAGACTTCCGTCCATGTTCAGAGCGCCGAGGATTCGATGCTTGCGTTTGGATGTGTGATTACGTTGGTGTAAGATCTGACTGAGTGCTGCAGAGCCACCGAGCGAGTGACCGAAGAAAGAGAAGTGTGTAAGGTTGAGGGGTATCGATAGATGTTTCGAGAGAGCGGGCATGGCTTCGAGGACTGCGTCTGCATCCGTGAGGCGGTATTCATGCACGCGCTGTAGGAGCTGGACTCCTTCTTCTGTGTTTGTATCATAATCGAATGGCAAGCCTGGAATGCCGGTGCCGTCGGGTAGCTGGAGGTACGGTTGCTCGTATGGATGATCCATGGTCACTACTGAGTATCCATGGGACACTAGATCGGAGATAAGGGCATGGAACACCTGAGATGGCGGTCCAGCGAAGGGCGGGCTGAAGATGAGTGTCGGTAGGTTCAATCCTTTCCATTCTTTCAAAAGGAGTGGCTCGGCTTCGTAGGCTGTACGGGCGGTGACGTTGCGAAATGAACCATTGGGAAGTCCGAAATATGTATCATAAAGACTAGAAAGTCCACTCCAGATGTACTTTGATGGTGAAGCCTTTTGTTTGGTCGGATAAAAGATGTTGAGTAGAATGGAGGTTCCAGTGCCGTTAGGTGCAACAGGGTCGTCGAAAGTGATCTTTGGCAGGACGTGGGCTTTAGAGCCGACGCTGAACAAGCCCGTTGGGGGAGGAAGAACGAAGCTGTCTGAAACCGCAACGATGCTCGCTACACTTGCGATTATGGGAGCATGAAACCTCATATTGATTGTGTCTGATGGAAGCTCAATATTGGCGAGCTTGCAAACTTGAGCATCATGGTCAACATGATATTCTTAGGTAGATAAATCTGAACTGCTGCCTTGGCGATGAGCTGAAACCGATTAGCTGGGTAAGGCGACCATCAGTCCAACATGGCGGTTATGGAGCTTCCGCATTCGAGCAAGTCTGCCTTGAAACCTAGTCCTCATTCAGCAATGAATGTCGTACAAGCCGCAAGAACGATAAACAAGCTCACGGCTACTGGTGGACACATGAACGATGTGAGCAAGCTGCGTACCCGAGCAACCTGTCCTGTGGTGGCTCTCCACGCTTCTAGTATTTAATACTTCACTAACCATTTAGTGATCCGTTTGGCTCTTGTTTATTTGAAGCCCATTCAATTACAAGCGTGTTCTGCGCAGCTACGCATAGGTGACAGACGTGAGAAATAAACGACGTGGTGCGCAGGAGGGTCTGCACCATTCCACTTGACTCTCTCGAAAGAGCCGTCCCTATCCAGAGGCCTGCCAAAACACTACACACAGCAGGAACTCAACTTCGAAACATGGTCATTACTTCATGCGAAAACCATCGTTCTTGACCCCAGTCGACTGACCGGCATACTGACGTTCGCGATTACGCCTCCACCTCCGCCACAACCTTGACTTTCACGCCCTCGCTTTTCAGATCCGTCATCCCCAAAAAGCAATCGTAAGTCGTCAACACATCTCTGCTCTCAACGGTATCATAGATCTCGAACTGAAACTTTCTCCAAATCATCGCCAGACCAAGATATAGCTCCGACGTTGCCAAATTCATGCCCAAACAATTGCGACTCCCGCGCCCAAAAGCGAAGAGATAACGCGTAAGTTTGGGGTTTTCGATCCAACGCTCTGGGCGAAAGGCGAAAGGTTCGGGATATATGGCGGGATCCATGTGAAGAAGGTAGGGAGATTGCGTGACGGGAGTTCCTCTGGGGATGGTATACTGCGCGTATGTGAGGTCTTCGGCAGTAGCGACGCGGGGTTGACGGGAAGAGACACCGTGGGCGCAACGTAGGCCTTCATTTATCACCGCGGTCTCAATGACATGTTAGCATATCTGGTCGTGTTGTATAGTGAAGGTGGCTTACTAGGTAGGGCAAAGCTTCCAACTGCCGGAGTAAGACCTCGTGATTCACCGTTGGCATCACCGTCTCTAGCTCCCGTCTAAGTTTCTCGCCTATCTCGGGATTCTTGATCAGGTAGTAGGTAGTGACTGCCATAGTCCGTGATGTTGTCTCTGTTCCTGCACCGAGAATGACGCTTGCATCCGCCATCAACCTTACTGGATGCTTCTCTTTCTCGGGAAGTTTACAACCAACATCATCCCTTATGTCATGAAATATAGTCCGCCTAAGATCCTTTGTTTCGTTTACACCATCTTCCCGATTCATTATGCGCTCGATTCTGCCCAGGATTTGGTAAAGGTAGCCATTCAATTTTCCCGCCCCAGCATCCAACTTCGCAGCTATGTGCGGCGGCAGGTCGAGGAGGAAGTTGAAAATCGTGGGGAACTGGCGAGCGAATGGCACTAACTGCATTCCGTCGTGGAAGATGGTCAGCCAGTCTTTACCATAGTCATCATTGTCTAAGGTCTTCATTGACTCGCCGAAGCAGTATTCAGAAATGACATCCATAGCGAAGGCGGCATATGCATCATTGAGGATCACAATACCGGCGTGCGGGCCCTGCTTTTCCATTTCACCTTCGAAACGACGTAGGAGCTTCTTTATGTTATTCACAACGAGCCCTTCAAGAGCCTGAACAGAGCGCTTGCTGAAGAAGGGGGATACAGCATTTCGTCGCATCCTATGCTTATCGTGGTCCATCGTTTCAAGTATGGCGCCCGCCCAAACCTTGGAGCCGGTGTGGTGCGACCAGCTACAACGGTCACGCTTGTGGTTGACGCCGGACGCGTAGATGGTGTCGAAATAGTCTGCATCGTGAATATGAACCTGTAGGGGGTTAATACGGATGATGGGTCCTGTCAATATTGTGAGAACGAGACATCAAGTGATGGCGATGAAGACTTACCATATTCCTCGTGTAGCTGTTTGATCTTCCAGAGGTACTGGAATCTATGCGGATAGATCTCATAGTAGAACTCGTACCAGAAGCTGAACGCTGCCAACTACATGCCGTCAGTTTCACCATGAGAGTTTCCACTTGGTAGAACCGTGGGATTCAAACCTTTGGCCCAGGAATCTTGGACAGGGGATGAAAATACACCCTATGTATGCCTATGGCCAGCCAGTACAGTAGCCATATACAGAACAAAGACGCGACGACCGTCTTCGATTCGATCTGACGAGATAGTTCCGAGAGGTGATCCATTGTGGATGGAAAATTAGATTTGCTGTGGACGCGATTGCAGCCCAAGTGGGGTTCTGCAAGCTATATGTACACATATCGTAGATGTTCTAGACATAGGGTAGGACAGCGCCATGGGGCGTTAAGTATACCATTAGCTCTCGCGTCAGCGTCATGGGCGGGGCTGGATGTCCGGCGCTTCATAAAGCTGCAAACGGCTAGCGCTTATCGTGAGGCTGAGACACTATGCAGCCCATGCGAGCCAATCATGTGAGATGGGAAATCGCAGATGAATGGACGAAAAATTGTCTGTTGGAAATACTGTAGCGGTTCTTTGCTTCGCTTCCCTTATCTCCTACACTAAGATGCTCTTTGCACAATGAAGGACTGCGTGATGCTGTAATCTCCTGGGCCAAACTTGCTCAGCCAAAACAATGGCATCACCCTTTTGTCATTGGTCTTTGGCACCGACTGAGCTATTGAACTGGTCCATATAAAGCCTGGGCGAAGAATTAAACATGCACTGACGCCATGGTCACGATGGACGTCAATTCCGCAAGGCAATGAGTGGAAGATACGATGACTTTTGGAAGTCCGTTGGGCCTATTGACATCAGTCTTAGTTATTATTTTGTCAGGATGAGTTCCCAGAGCTACTTACGGCAAACATCTGGACAGATTGAATGAGGTTTTCGTCGACATATCCGATGTGAAATGTCCAGATGTTCTGATATGGTGGGAGCAAGTACGTTCTACCAAACGTGATATTAATCATGACCTCGGTGCCTAGAATTGGTAGCATTGCCCTGCTCTGGTTGCGGAAAGCCTCCTGATAGCAACAGTCTCGATAGATGCCTGGCTCTTTAGACGACTCATACAGCGAACGATAAGCGGAGCACTTACCACTTATTATAGCAACATCCCACTCAACTATACTAGCGGTTGGGCGCTTATCTACCTCTACATCCATCATCGAGCCTACCAGGCCCGAGAGATATTCTTCAATACTTGGCGTATCTTGCGGGTCTGACCAATCGTCTTCAATGAGCCAGACTTTCACATTGTCCAAATTCGACTGGAAGGATCGGTCATTCCTACTCCTGAGCGTTACACTGAGGTCTAGTGAACACTCAATACAGAGTATCATGATCTCGAAGAAGATACAGCCCATCGAGAATATATCTGCTGCACGCCCACTAGGCTCGAATCTCGCAACTTCTGGCGCGAAGTATTTTGGTGTGCCTCGTTCTCCATTGTCCGTGACACTGGTGGTTAGCACCGAGAAGTCTGTCGCAGTGCCAAAGTCTGTCAGCCATAAGCCATTCCTCGAGAGCAAGATATTAGATGGCTTCAGGTCTTTGTGCTTGATGTCAGACTCATGGATATACGCCACTGCGCTGGCTATACAGCCAATCGTGCTCTTTAGAAAAGCTACCGCTGAGTCACGGGCCAATGTTGTTACGCCTCCGAGTAGGATTCCAAGTGCTTGAAGCCTTGCCTCTCGTTCCTCTGTTTGTTCCGTCCATTCCTCTGACAGCTTGAGAGGCAGTCCTTGTTCCAACAGAATCGGCTTCTGCAGCCAATCGACGTCTTCGAGGAGGCTGGCGAGGTCACAAGTCGCGACTGGCCACAACAATAATCCGAGAAACGGGCCGTGCGTATAGGTACCCATCAGCCGAATGATATGACGATGCGAGAGTTTCTTGATGACCTCAATCTCCCGTCTTTCTCTTTCGCCTATCTTGCGACGACAGTATTTGCGCTTCCACGCGAGCTTGACACCATTACAGCTGGTTTCGTACACTCCACCGTGCATACCATGCCCTAGAAATTTGCCTTGTGTGAGGGGAAGCACATCAGACTTATTATAATCAACGTGAGAAGTCCCGTGGCCAGACCAGTCCAATGATACACCATCGATGTATTCACAAGGTGGCTGTTCGGTCAGGGGAGTAGTAGCCCGTTGGAAGGCGTAACCTGCCCAGCGTTGAATGTGGTCGACGTCTGTTTCCTCGTTGAAGGCTGATCGCTCGTTGGGATGGTCAATCGTGTTACGCACGGAGAAGAAATTGTCAAGCTGCTGGTTTTCTTCATCGGTTAACAGATCGGGGCCATAATCGGGGCGGGTAGAGGTCGCCATGTAAGAAGCTAGCAGGACGGTCTGATATTAGTGCAGTCGTGGAGATAGCAAACTTATCGCAAAACGCTCAGGCTGTAAGAACTCCGGTGATCACAGCAATGTGTTAGCCTTCGAAGGCGGGGTTTTCCAAGCCACAATATGCAGACCAGGGTAGCAGTCCTACCCAATCATCGTTCTTCAAAAGTATGCACCTAGTGCTCTTGTCTGAGCATCGCATTTGGCTTAGTGTAGGCTGATGCTGTGCATTCACTGTCGGAAGGTATGATGGATCGTGAAAGAGGCAAAAAGGAAAGCCCTGGTAGAACCTACGGCTCAATTCCAGGATCGAACTGGAGATCTTCGCATACCATAGAAGCTACGAGTGCGACGCCTTGCCACTTGGCCAATTGAGCCCGAGTTATTACCGATGGCGGATTGATAGATGATATACACAATCATTGAGAGTGAGAAAATCAGAGCATGGCCAGCTTCACCAGAGGTTCCGAGGTGTGAATGTCTACACGCTACGTAGGCAGCAAACAGAGCCACCCTCACCCAGAGGCCTCGCGTTGATTGCGGATACTCGTCTTGTCCACATTACTGATCAATGCATCCCTCCATTCTTGGTCTTTGAGTATGCTCCGTACCCTGGCTTCCAACCAGTCGGTGTTTCCCCAGAAACCCCAGCTGGCCTGGAAGCGCAACCAGTCTACGAGGGCAGTCTCCCAATGTCGCACGAAGATGGACCAGGTGTACTCTTGTTTGCCGACCTCTACCAGTCTCTTCCAATATCGCTCCAACAACTGCCTTTCGCCTTCTTGCATGGATAGCTCCGATGGGATATGCCGATCGGCAACGAGCATGTTCAGTGGAACGGAGCAGGTGAAGAACTTTGCTAGATCGCAGACTCCAAGGCCAAGTCCAACATATTGGAAGTCGTAGAACGCGACCTCTTCGCCGAAGCTGCTTGTGAACATGTTTTCAGACTTCACGTCACCATGTATAAGAGTTTGATAACCTTCGATTGGTGTCCAACCGACAGCTTTCGGCGAGAGGAACGCAGCTGCTATTTCGGATATGGAGACATCTTCACCATCAACCCAATCAGTTAGTGGTTCGTTCCATTCTGAGTCGTAATCTGCCGCCAGGCTGTCATACTCCTTCCGGCGCGTCGCCAAATACGTATATCCACCGTTCAGCCAGACCGACTTGTTCGACGCGTCTTGTCCGTCGCGCTTCACCTCCTCAAGTGGGGGCAGTACGAGCGAAGAAGAGTCCAGAGACTTGACGCGAGACCACCAGAAGCCATGGAACCCAGACAACCAGTCCAGCGCTGCATGAGCCTGGATTGTCGTGAGCACGTTGCGCTTCTCTCCAGCCACGGGATACTGTTGCCGGAGATCGCTCAACAGCATTGCAGTCATTGAGGTCCCATCAGTATTGTGCTTGTTGATGCTAGCCAGGCATTTCGCGACCGGTAATGTTGCTGGCAACTGTAGGGCGAGGTGGCTATAAAAGTATTGTTCGACTTGGTAGCTCAAGATTTTTCGAGAGTGACCTTCGTCATTGGCCTTGGTCGGTGGGGGATTGACGAGCTTCAGTATGTAGGGTTTCGGCGCATCTTGCGAGCCTATTGGATTAGCTAACACGCGACATATCTCGCCGTAGCCGGCCCAGAGTGATTGGATGGTTTGTAGGGAGTGCAGCTGCAGCCCATTCTCAGCAAGAAGAGCCGATGCTACTCCATCTGGCGATATTCGAGCAGGCATTGGATTTGTTGACGGTCGCAGCCGAGCGTACAGAAAGGGCAACAGGAAGACTGAGATGCACGGAATCAGGAGGTAGGCGATAGTTCGCTGGGTACGTGTGATCATCCGAACGGCGGAGAGTCGAAAGTAGCGAATGTGTATGGCATGGACACAGTCAGACGTCTAGCATTGGCGGTCTAGATCGCAGTCCGAGGGGCACGTCAAAAGTCAATGTTCCGACGACGTGACGCGACACGTTAGTCATGCGTAGCTTACATAAGTGTCACTTCTGAATCAGGATCCAGTCGATACTTATCTTGCTCGTCTTGTAGCCTCTCCATATCGACACTTTTCGAGCGATCTCCAAGCCTCTCGCAATTAAACCCCCAAAAAGCTGTCATCATTTTCGAGAGGCTATCTCTGACTGAAGCTCTAAACAACAGCGCCGACTGAGCATTGACAGAAGTCCAGGCTCGTGAAACAATCACATATGGCCCGGTAGGGCTATTTTCATTGATCAGAATGGTAAGATTAATATCTTCTATTAACAAGAAATTTAGGTACAGCCACAGTGCTGATCAAGCTACAGCAAATACTGGAAGTAGATGTTCTCCTTGTCAGTCATATCCTGCAGACCGTTCTCGCCATGAACTTCGGCACCAGCCTCGTGAAAATGACCGCTCATCGAATGGTCGATAGGATCTCTAGGAAGACCGGCTGCTTCACGCTGATCGCACTTCTTCTTCTGCATCCAGGTAATTAGGACAATTTGAGCGATGACGACACCCCAAAGAATGCACCAGATTGCCAAGATACCCTTGAGAGCATTGACCTAGAAAGACGTATGGTTAGCGACGAGCTTCGACCTGAACGTTGGAACAGGGTATTACTTACGTATTGCGGCGCGAACTTCGCATCGAAGATGTAAGGGGTGATGATGTTGCCAATAGAGTTGCCAGCGTTGAATGAGGTATAGTAGATAGCCTTCTTGGTCTGTCCGGCACAGTTGGCACCCATCCAGGAGATGAGAAGAGGGTTAATTGCATATACGAAGGCGATCAAGTAGTAGCCTGCAAGTAGACCGCCCTTGTTGGAGGGGGTTTTCGGAAGCGCCACCAGCAAAGCGACACCGACAATGACGATGGTGACAAGGCCGAGCAAGAAGGGGGACTTGCGCTTGAATCGGTATGCCAGATATGACGCAGCAAGGATGGACACAAACTGAAGTGCTCCAAAGGGCATATTCAGTAGAACGGCTTCATCCGCATTGAACCCGGCCAGGTTCTTGAGGATGATGGAACCAAAGACCGAGGAGACTGAAGCGCCCGCGTTGACGGCAATAACCATAATCATGTACAGCCAGTACTTGAGTTCAGTAACAGCCTCAATGACGTGCTTCCAGTTGAACTTGTGCGAGACAATACCCTGTTGATTGGCCTTCAATCGGTCGACGGCCTTCAGGCGATCCTCTGGCGACAAGAATCGAGCCTCTCCAGGACTGTCGTGGGCCCACCAGTATGTGATGAGGCCGATAGCGATGGTCAGGAGTCCGAAGAAAAGGTAGACGATCTGATACCGGTAAAGCGTAGATGAGTGGATGCGGCCGAAGCCATAGACGATGGGTGCACTAATCAGGGTGCTAAGACCATAGCAGCTGTACCAGCAAGCTACGCGGAATGGCTGCTCGGAACGCCTGTAAAACGCAATGGTGATCATCGAGAACAGCGGAATGACTGCAGCCTCAAATGCACCGAGGAAGAAACGCGATGCGAGCAACCCGGCGTAGTTCCTGGAACCACCAAGACCGCCGGCAACTGAGATACCCCAGCAGGTAATGATGACGGGTAGGACGTGGCGGTATCGAAGCTTGACAAGTATCCATGCCGCCAAGGGTTGCACACCGAGTTGCGCGTAGTATCCAATGTTGCCGATGTTTGAGTACTCGTTGCCACTAAGATGCGCGTCTTCTTTGAGACCATAAACAGCTGTTAATCCGATGATTCCCTTGTCAGCCGATTGCAGGAAGTAAACCATGCAAAGAAGCGATAACATCCAAATGTCCGTCTTGCGGAGAATGCGTTTGTTGTCTGCGTCGGAACAGAGGTGAGCATCGCTTAGGCCTGTCTCCTTGCCCTCCTCGTAAGCCACGGCGTGGTCAATTGAGATATCGGAAATGTGCTCCGCCTCATGAGCGCTCGGCTTCTCGACTGTAGCCATACTGCAAAATCAGTCGTCACAAAGATGGAGTGAAGAGGTGATCCGGGGATGGGGTGCAGTCTGGGGTATCAGTCTGGGGTAGGCGTTTATATGCTTTCATTAACGCGACGCCAGGGACGCCAGCGGGAGCCGGTTCAACGGCGCAGCGGACGACATTTTTCCTCCAACGACTCTGCGCGCACTAGAGGGAGTATTACTGGAATTGCGCCTGCTCGCGAGCTGTGCTTACTCCGGAGCATGCGAGTTTGTTGTAGCCAATGAGCCGGCCTAAGGAGACACCTTGACAGCAACCGGCTAAATCGATACACGGAGAGGTACTCGTGATACGCCAATCGTCCGCAGGAACGTCGCGCTGTGACCTGGACTAACGGCTCGGACTTCAAGAGACCGAGGGTGGTATCAGGGCTTATTGAAAGGGAGCTGGGCTCGTACCATTTGACCTAGATGCGTTGTGTTGTGTGGGGGAGAGCCAGGCGTATGGTCAGCATGTGTCTATTGCTCTACTGTATAGCAGCAGAATCCATCGCGTGGCGACCTGTCCATTCCCCCGGAATCGTCGTAGCACCGGGACGGTCAGAGCTTAGTGCATGAGATGGTGCTACTAAAGCTCTCAGCGCTCATCAACCGGTGGATGTGACACTCTTCATTGACTCGACTTTATGCTCGATCTTCTTTGACGTTAAGAACAAGACTCTGTGGAGCGAACAAGACTTTCTTGACCAAAGGACAAGCTTCTGGCCAAGAGAGTCCAAGGTGGCAATCCCCGGATCCCACAAACGCCACGGTTGGAGTCATTAACCGCGTTACGTCATCATTCCCCAAAACTTCCACCAACAGTGAGCCTGCCCTAGCGCCACGAAACCCTCCAATGTTTACACGCGATACAATCTGTTTGAAACCACAACTCGAGTTCAGGAGAAATTATATGGGCGTGATGTTCGATATTATAACACGAAAGTCGGAGGAACGAGTCGCTTCACGATAGTCAGCGGAGTCGGAATCACGACCCCACATATGCGGCTCCACCATCTCTCGAAAATGCGGGGTAAACGTCATAGTAATTAGGAACGTCGCGGATGTGCTGGGAAGCATCGAGAAAGATCCATCGAAGCATTGCAATTTTTGTGACCCACGTACTGAACAATAACAAGGATCCGGCGCCAAATTGACATGACCGACCCCAGAAACAACACTGCAAGTCAGCGCTTGACGCAAATCAAAGACTTTCTCACCATGAATAAGACCGCGACTACCATACCCTGGGACCCGGATTCCACCAAATTTCCGACCAGAAAAGAGCTGCCGCAGATCCCTGGTGCTCCGCCAGAAGCTGCTTGGGTTTGGGGCGACAACGACTACGTGCGTGCGACCAGACTCTAAGCTTATCGCAAACTATACTCACCAACGTCAGATCGGTCGTCTCAATCTCTTGACACCCACACGTGTGGCAGCGGCTGCAAAGGAGATCAGAAGCGGCGAAATCGTGCCTGTGAAGTGCGTGTCGCCCTGATGCATCTCGTGCGCTCCAGCTAATTGCGATGCAGCTTGCCTCTCAACGTGCCGAACGTGCCGGCATTTGGCCGCGAGCCCTTCCAACATGAGATTAAGACCCTGGCGGAAGGACTTGCTTACGATGATATCTACCACATGAACACACAATCCGGTACCCAATGGGACGGTTTTCGACACTTTGCTCATATGGCTAGCGGTTCATTCTACAATGGCGTATGTGCAAGGTTCCCGTTTTTGGAGGAGTTACTAACATAGGACGTAGACTAAAGGAAGCGATATTACGGGCCCAAACGCAAATCACAAATGCTCGATTCACCACTGGGCTGAGCACGGTGTTGCAGGACGGGGTGTTCTACTGGACTATCGCGGATACGCGCACAAGAAAGGCATCAATTACGACCCCTTTGACTACTACCCTATTTCATGGCAGGACCTTTATCAATGCGGCCAAGATCAAGGAGTAGATATCCGCCCAACAGCTCAGGGTGGTGATATCAAGCCTGGAGACATGCTATTCATTCGCAGTGGTTGGAAGGAAGCGTACGACAACAAGAGCGACGAAGACCGAACCAAGGCTGCACTACGACACGGCAGCGGCAAGGACGGCGAAGACGGTCCGCGGTTTGCTGGAGTGAGCCAGGAAGAGAAGATTCTCGACTGGCTTCACGACTCCTACTTCGCATTGGTTGCTGGTGATGCACCTGCTTTTGAGGCGTGGCCTACACACGAGAGTACGTTTTCTCGAGTCCTCGTTGAACGGCTTTGACTGACATCTTTAGACTACCATCTTCACGAGTACATCCTCGCTCTTTGGGGAATGCCACTCGGCGAGATGCTTGACCTTGAGAAGCTTGCGCAGACGTGCCGCGAGAAGAACAGGTGGTTCTTTTTCTTCACCTCTGCGCCAGCTAACTGCCCTGGTACGTAATCCACACGTGTGATGTGGCTATCCAGTATACTAATCATGTGACAGGCGGCGTCAGCTCACATGTGAACGGCACCGCAATTTTCTGAGTGATGCAACAGCATCTGGACATGATATTGGACCTGGGTACATTATTGAAGATCTATGAGAATGATCGCGTAGCCCATTTCACAGGCCAGTCTCTTTTAAACGACCCCACCAGGTAAAGCCTTCTCCAGCTAAGATCATATTAATCGCAAACCACATGAGAATGCTCACTACATTGTAATCTTTTCCTTCAAACTTCCAGACCTAGATTCTGGAAATGATCCGGGACATGTGGCGCGCTTCTTCCGGCGCGTGCTCTCTGGTGAAGTGACCTGTGCGCACGCGTAGACTTCAGGTGGAACAGCAGTCGCGTCTGAGGGTATCGACTCAAAGTCTCCCTTACTCCTTAGCAAGGGCATCGCGTCGTCGTAAGCAGATGCTTCACTCTTCCTATCTTCTGTCGGTACCTCAGCGTACTGATTGCTTCCGACCGTGCTATCAGGGTCATCGACAGGCATGTCTGTTGGTGGCGGCGGTGGTGGCTCGCGTGCTGGTGGGGCGACCTTCACCTCATCGACAGCGCCATCAGCCCGCGCGGTCCCGAACATGGACGAAGACCCAAAGTTGAGGTGGGTTTCTGGATTCTCCCTTTCTGGCGCAGAAGCACCGTAGGTCCAATCAACCTGCTCCAATGCAGTTCCTTCAACTCCTTGGCCTGAAGTTTCCATCCAGCTGCTGGTAGTAGGTGAGTAATCATCGACCTGGTCGTGAAGCGCTCGATGCGCCTCCGCTCTTCGCGCCTCCCAGTCAACTGTCGCAATACCGTGCTTGATAGAATCTGCGGCAGCCTTTTCAGCCTCTCGACTCGCTTTTTCACGACGATATTTGTAGCGTCCTTGTCTCATTGCCTCTGCTTGCCTATTCCTATCCCTGTAGCACTCTACTGACTTCGGATGCGTATGATACTGACAGCCAGATGACGACGAATGTCTCGCCATGTGCGAGAGGCGTCGTGTGGCCGTATCGAGTGCAGCGCAGATGAAAAACTCCGGCAAACTATGCGGATCGACGTCCGCGAAGCCTCTGGTACTATGATCGACCCAGCAATCAACCAAGAAATGCTGCAGCATCATTGGTATATGCTGTCGCTTCTCGCCAAAAATGTGCGAAATCGTATCAACGTCTGGACGTATACCCTTCACTATCTTCTCTTCAAGAAGATCCATCACTCGGTCAACGAACTCGATGTCCTCCAGCATGTACCCATGTATCGCTGCATTCATCAGTGGCCAGCATGCGATCCATGTATGTTGCGGATTGATGCCATCCGTATCAAAGTTGATATCGCGATAACGCGTTGGAATGATGCCAGTGTGTCGCCACAGTCGATGTAGTTCCGCTGCATCGGAGTCAACGTTTCGGCGTTTGAGCAGTGACACTAAGTCATCGCCATCCTTCCCTGGCATACGAACCAAACGTCGCGTCAAGTACCATGACTCTGGATTCTGTCTGCCGCATAGCACACTTACCATCGGTGGCCTAGATGTCTCTAGAAGCTTGTCTCGGACTGATCCTGGTGCGGCAGTCCGTGACTGTTGCGTGTTGGGCGACTCTTCGTTGAGGTAATCTGACTGCACCGGTCTTTGCATGTTTGTGTCAACTTCGTCGATAACGTCAAGGTCTCTGGGCAAGTTTCCACCTTCGAGAAGTGTGTGGTATGGATCTTGCCTTATTTGCTCTTCGATGTCTGCTCTACGGCGGGGCTTCTGATTAGTATCCTGAGTATGCTCACTTCCATAGAGGGTCTGGTCCACCTTCTTGTTCTTCTGTTTTCTTGGACTGGAAATCGGAACTTTGCTGGGAGAAGGCAACAGTTGTGACTTCTCAGGGGCCAAATATCCTTCTAGATTGACTCCTGGAAAGCTGGTGGAAATGCGTGGAGGGATGGTGACGCGCTCAAGCCGTCTATGTGTATCGCGCTTGTTTGATGAGGACATCTTCTCGGCGAAGATGTTTTCCAATCTCATTGGTGAAGCTGGTAACTGTCTTGGTTGAGTGTGCTGAGATTGATCTTCTGGTTTCAATCGTGTGCTGGCGTTGTGTAATGTGGACAACTATGCTGGGGCACGAGTGGTCATATGGACTAAGATTATCGTGAAGGGCTCATGCGTTTATCATCGACACATCTGTCACATTACTGGTACCAAGCAGATATGCTGATCATCTCCCCCTGTGATCAACCGTCACTGGAGGAGGTCAATCATTGGAGCATGGAGAGTACTCACTGGCAGTCATCCTTCCAACGACGTAGTTGGTGAGCTTGCAGCAAAGTCAACAAATCTAGAACTCGCGCATTATGTCGCAACCACTTTCGCGATCCCGTACCATTGGATTTTACAGTCAAAGCTTTGACGAGGAGTAGCGATGGTTCTGGGTGTCTCTATCTTCAAGTCAGTAACGTTCGTACTTGCAGGCCGAACAACACTCTCGGAGCATTGTCCCACAGAGCACATCGACGTCGATTACGCTATAGCCGAATGTTCGCTGTATCTGCAAATCTGCCTTCCACAACACGTGCGAGATGATCGACCTTTACTACCCATTCAGCTTGGCGACGTAGATCCCGCTGGCTTCAAGCTCTACATCGAGTGGCTCACCAACGGCTTCGTCAGTTGCTCAACTCAGAGATCAATGCGTCTCGACTCCTGCATCGACCTCATCTACGCGCACATCGTCGGATCAACATTCTCGCAACCGCACTTCCAAGACTATATCATCGATACGCTAGCTTCCGTTCTCGATCCAGCGCAAGCTTTCGATCAAGGAGTTCTCGAGTTGCTGTTCTTGGAAAAGCACGCGTCAAGCGTGCTGAGGAAATTCATCACTGACAAGATGTTTGGGCACGATAGACGGATGCTGGGCATGATGAGAAATTCTGTGGAGGATGCTGTGACCGCGCACAGTGCTGTCAAAGGCTGTGAATATCATATACATCAAGACGGGGTGTGCTATAAACAAGGAAAGGCTGACGAGGGTAAAGACATTACTGGTGATGCTAAGGTACTCGGAAAGAAGTGGGGTGTTGACGACGACCCGGAATTGAATGCGATGGCTGCACAATACTCGGGTGGAAATAATAAGACATCCACTGTCACAACAGAAAAGATGTCCCATAGTCCTCCAAAATCGACAAGGACTGTAAATACCAAGCATCGCAGCTTCATGGATAAGCATCAAGATCGAAACCATACTCGCGCAACCCAGTCGAAAAGGCCATCTTTGCAAATAACACTCTCATCAAAGCTGCACCATCAAGCCCATACAGTCCTTCCCAGCAGCCTCCTTAGTCCCCCTCTATCACTTCAAGCGTTGACTGCCGACGTAGACATCGATAAACCATTACCGCCTACACCATCGCCACATCAATCGCCGTTGCCGCTATCTTTCAGTTTGCCTGAACCAATGTTCAGAGACATGTATACCTTTGATGAAGGGGCCCTTCAAACACCCAGCACTCAAGACCTAGTACTCGAGTGTCTTGGACGTCTTTCACCAACACTATCTCGCACTCTTACTCAAGACCTAATCGAGGGAGACACCGCTCGCTCGGCCTCTTACGGCTTTAGACCCATTGATCCACCACGCAACCACACATCGCCAATTACATTAACAGAGTCTTTTGTTCCTGCAGCAACTCAGGCCTTGCCTTCACCACCCATCTCTGATGACTCTGCAACTCACCCTTCGTCATCCGAAGAGGACATCCCATCGTCTCTCCGCCCCGGGTTTACACTGCACACTTACATGCCAACAAAAGACTTGACTCTCGCACCTCTAACAACACCAGAGTCTACAATCCAGAGTTCACGCAATTCATCTTCGCAGAATGAACAACTCCACAACGCCGCGTCTTGCGTACCGTTGCTACCCAATACCGAGACTCGAACCATCATCCCTCGGTCCACAAGTCCACACACCCCAATACCGCCAGTCCAGCGACCCTACCATATATCCGCCACCTCTCCCTCTCTTCCACACTTCCGCCCACTGATAAAACGAAAACCTGCACCATCGCGCGGAACAGACTGGCTAGAGCAACAGTACACGTTATTTGCGCTACAAGGAACGCAGGGGTTTGGCTTGAGAAAAGGTGATCAGAAGAATGTGAGGAGAAGTCGGTTTATGGATATATTGGGCAGTGTTGGGAAGATGGATGGAGACGGTAGGAAGGGATAGGGTCACAGTATGAACTGGGAAGCCAATGACAAGACTTGTTCGCTACAACAGTATCGCAACTCATTCGACCAACGTTGAATGGTGACGTTGCGTTCCATTGACTATAGTACAGAATGCTCTCCTTTTGGCCCAATATTATCTCTAATCCATACTGGTATAATCTCCCCTTGTAATTGTACCGAGCGTTTAATCCAATGCGCCGTGTTTATACAATGTATCCAATACAGCTGAAACCGCTGTGTGCATGCTTATGCATGCAGTGTATCCTTGAAACCGGTATCCGCATCTGCAGCCTTGCCATCCTCCTTGAACTCCCAAGCCAGGAACTTCCAGTTGAGTTCGCTCGGTCGCCAGAACAATCCGTTCTTCAGTCCGCTGCCCGCTGACGAAGAGTCACCAGGGCCATCTGCCGTCATGCCGCCAGTGTATGGCATGCGCTTGCTGAAGATGCAGCGGCGGAAGCGCGAGTGTAGAATGGCCATGGAGCACATGACGCAGGGCTCGTTGGTGAGGTAGATGTCGAGGTCGACGCACAGGTAGCCGCTCGATGAGATGTTGTCTTTCTCGTAGTATAGCTTCTCAAGGCCGGTGAGGGGATTGTCGCAGAAGAGGGAGCGGTCGAGGTATGCGGGGTCGGTGCCAGCAACGCGGAGTCGCTTCTTCGCTACCATGGCGATGGCACGGTGGACGGCGTGGGCCATGACGTTGCCAGTGCCGGTGGCCGGTTCGGCGGTGCCGGTGAAGGATCTCCAGCGACAGTCGCCTGCGACAGCGACGATTTCTGGTGTGCTTCTTGTGCGGTCGACCACGACGACGCCAATCTTCTCACCCAGGCACTGCTCTGATATCTGCTCGCCAGCGGCTCGTGCCAGGGCCAGCCAGTTGCCCGCCTCGGGTTGTATCTCCTCCTGGTTGCGCTGTACGAGACTTGGATGCGGACCGTAGGGGTTGGTGTTCTTGTACGAGATGGGCCAGTACTTGTCACTCCATTCCGTAGCCTGCTCGGCAGATATGGGTGCTAGCGACGGGACCGTCACGTAGAAGATACGAGGCGGGGCAGTCTTGCCGTCGAAAGGCGGACAGGTACGTATGATAGCTGCGAGGTTGGCGTGGGGAATATGGCGCGTCGGACACAAGAGGAAGTAGCGAACTAGATCAAAATCTTCAGTAACAGTCACACCATGAGCAGCCTCACTGCCATCAACGGCCGAGGACGAGGACGCAGAAAGGGAAGCAGAGGGCGCTGGGGCAGCAGAGGAAGATAATAATGCAGAGGCAGGATCATCTTCTTCACCTCTGGGGAGCCTCGCGGGCGGATAGAACTGTTTCTGCAGATGCGGCGGCAGGTACTTGAACTGCACTACGCGTCGCAGATGAGAGATTTCCGACGTCTTAAAGTCTGGGAGGGCTGCTTGCACGGCACTGACGAGGTCCAAGGTTAGCAGAGATCAAGCTGGTGCACCAGGAGTGAATGCCTCACTCCTTGATAACATTGGCAAATTTGGCCGGCACCTCGACGACATAGACGCTGTGAGTCTCTAGGCTGGCGCGCACCTCGTCTTTGGTTCTGAGGGGGACAAGACGCCCTGCGAGGGGACGTGGGCTGCTCATAGCATAGCCTGATGGGTGGATTAGTCTAAGTGCGTCGGAAAAGTTTACTATGCGTCGGATATGGGCTAAGAGGTTCGGTATTGAGTCGAGCGTTGGGATGTTGGAGTGGTCGAGGGTGACGGTCGCGCAAAAGATGTGCACAACAAAAGTCTCAGGGTCCAGCGGGGCGGTCCTGCTTAACTCCGACCTTCCCTTCCTCTTCCACTCTCACCAACTCCTCTCCTGGCGCCTTCGAGCAGCGACAACATGTCGCGATGGAAACTCCAGCTATGGGGTCATGAGAAGAAGAGAAGGAACACATCTCGGGGTGATGCAGGCGACAACCGAGTCGTAGGCGTACCTCCCCGCATCACATTACAGCGAAGGGGCGCCAATCATCACCCAACCTGGGGCCCCGCATGCATACATCCCGCCCATTCGGTAAACTTCATCCAAACAGGCCGCCAGAGTCGCTCATCCCCCAGCATCCTGATCTGCCGATATGTATGGCGTTGGAGGACGACGTCGCTACCGCTCATCTCCATGTCAAAATGCCCAGGCCAAGCATCCGCTGCGCGGTGCCCCACTGTAGTATATACCTGATCATGTTGAATATAGACCTTGCCCTCTCTCGCCTCTTTTCTCGTAGCAACTTGTCATCTAGCGTGAGCAGTCATGGACAGCAAAACGGGAGCTACCCATATCGAGGCCACTCACGCCCGCGAAGCTCACATCGTCCCCATCGATCAGGAAGCCAACGATGACATCCATCATGTCAATCTCTCCTGGCGGTCATGGATGGTCGTCTTTTGCTGTTGTTTCGCGTACGTTCAACAAAGCTAGGATTCGTGGACGCGACTAACCTACTACGCAGCGTCATGTCGCAAGTCTTTGTGGTAGTAGCTGCGGGGTCAGTCTTGTCTTTCATCATCCGTGAGCTTGGGCAACCTGCTATTGCGAGTTGGATTATACAGGTACGATCGCTATGGCTCGAGTGTGTAGTCTGAATTCTGACGTTGTCTAGGG
Source organism: Alternaria alternata (assembly GCF_001642055.1). Taxonomy (NCBI): domain Eukaryota; kingdom Fungi; phylum Ascomycota; class Dothideomycetes; order Pleosporales; family Pleosporaceae; genus Alternaria; species Alternaria alternata. The sequence continues at coordinate 16,570 of NW_017306223.1, read as the reverse complement.
TCCTCTCCTTATGCAATCGGTCCTCTCTCCTCCTGTCGGTCGCTTGTCAGATGTCCTAGATCGCAAACTGTTCGCTACTATACCTCCACTAATCGCTTGTGTCGGTGCTATCATTTGCGCGAAAGCGACAAGTATGTCCATGTTGATTGGCGGTGGCATTCTCATCGGAACGACGCTCGCGACCATCTCCATCGTTCAGTCAATACCTTCGGAGATTCTACCATTGAAGTACCGACCTCTGGCAAACGGATTGGCAGGAGTCGCGGGAGTTCTGGGCGGCACGTAAGTTTTGAGTTTACAGATCAGTATATGGTAAGGTGCAAGACACTGACATGGTTCGCAGTGTCGGAAGTCTAGCAGCCGGCGCTGTTACCAATCTCAGCGCTTCTGGCTGGCGCTACATCTTCTGGATTCAAGTCGGACTACATGGCATCACATCCATCGGTCTATTCGCGTTCTACTGGCCTAAGAAACGCACCAACTACCCTAGAATGAGCTTCAAAGAATGGATGTGGGCTTGCGATCCTATCGGCTCTCTTCTGCTCGTTGCTGCTGCTACGTTAATGCTTTTGGCGCTCAACTGGGCAGGTGGAGCGTATCCGTGGAGCAATCCGCACGTTTGTGCCAATCTCGTCGTTGGTATCGTTCTGTTCATTGCATTCTGTCTCTATGGTAATGACTCTCTCATGGATCAATCCAGAGCTGAAAGCTAACGTAACACAGAGTGGAAGGGTCGATCTGATGGCATCGTTGCCCACGTCTTCTTCTCTACAGGGCCAAATTTCTGGCTGTCGACGTTTGCTTTCGCGATCGAAGGTTGGATCTACTACTCTGCCATTAATGCCGTTACACCACAGCTCATTCTCAACGTCGGATTCGAGGATAATTCGTGGGATATCGCTATCCGCCAGTTGTCCTACAAGATTGCGTCAATCATCACTTCGTTGGGTGTGACGTGGTATGCGACAAAGTTCAAGGATCTGAGTAAGCAAAATATTCTTCTTCTCCAAAACACCAACTAACACCAGTTACAGAAACGCCACTGGCTGTCACATTCGCCATCATGTTCATTGCATCCATATGTTTCGCCTTCATCAGACCTAGCTGGGGTACCGAACAAATCATCTTCACAGCCTTGACAGGCATCGGCTGCTCTGGCCCACTCACACTCCTCGTCGCGTGCATCCAATTCACAGCACCTCACGCCTTCCTGTCAACAGCTACCGGTCTTGCCTTCTCCGCACGAGCTATCGGTGGCGCCTTCGGTACCGCCGTCATCTACGCCATCGTCAACTCTCGCATTGCTTCGCATCTCGCCAGGGATGTTGGATCTGCCGCCATCGCAGCTGGTTTACCCGAGTCATCAGTGCCTGCACTCTTGAAAGGTATGAAGGGCAGCTCAGTGACCAAGTTTAGAGGCGCAGGTGTGCCTGGAATGAATGAAGCTATCATCAAGGCTGCCTGGGATGCAAGCCATTGGTCGTATGCGCATGCTTATAGACTGGGTTATTGGAGTGTGGTGCCGTTCGTGGCGCTTGCGACAATTGCTGTGATTTCAATGAAGGGAATCAAGCACTTGATGACTGAGCACGTCGAGGCGACTGTCGAGCATGAGAGCGAGGATGAAGGGAAAGGGCTTGGTAAGGCTTAGACAGAGTTTGAATATGTAGTACTCGAAAAATGAAGAACGTGTTCAACAACGCCAAATGCAGTCTCAAACTCAGCATCTTGGTTGCAACCTTACGTGTCGCTTTTCCCCATAAATCTTCTAGCTTTCTGTGGAAGAGGGAAAACATGTTAAGGTTTTATCTGACGCAAACGCATCTCACTGACTGTAGGATGAGCCAGGCCGGCCATTCAAGCCTATCCCTGGATCGGCACCACGCTCTAGAAGATATTCAGCGATACGGAAGTTTTGCGCCCGTTTGGCAAGGTCATATGCGGTCGATCCATTTGAGTCGACATAGTCGACGTTTGCCCCAGCATCAAGCAACATCTTGACTACAGGGATAGAGCTTTCTGTATACCGAGAGCACACCATCATGAGTGGGGAATCCTGCGAAGTACCACCAGGGATGTTGGGATCGGCGCCGGCTTCAAGCAAGACTCGAACACAATCTAGTGACTGGAAATACGCCGCGTCCCACAAGCCTGTCGCATGCAACCCTTTATCGCGTTCGTTGACATCAACACCGGCCGCTAGGAGAAGCTGAACCATGTCAATGTCCTCATCCAGGAGTGCAATACTCATCAGTGTCGTTGAATCTAGGTTTCCCGTGTTATGGAAGGTCCTATCAGCTCTGGCGTCGAGTAAGACCTGGACAACCTCGGCCTGCCCAGATCTTACAGCGCCACTAATGGGCGTATCATGGTCTGAGCTTTGTGAATTGATCGCTGCGCCTCTGTCTAAAAGGAGTCTGACAACATTGACGTGACCATTGATCGCGGCAAGGTGCAGAGCGGTACACCCTACGATATAACCATAACGTTCGTCAGTACACTCTTCCATGGAAGAGCCATGTTTGAGCAACTGCTCAACAACAGCTTTGCTTCCCGTTTCTGCAGCAACAAGAAGGGGTGTTCGGCCATATAAATCTCTTCGGCCTGGATCAAATCCTCGCTGGAGCAGTGCAACAATAGCGTTCTCGAGATTAAAATTAGCTGCCAAGTGAAGTCCAGTGGTCCATGGCTCGTTGTTCTCGCTAAATCCTTCGTATACGTGTGTAACAGTTCGCCGATCATGGTTCGCATAAAGAAAACTTTTTCTAAGAGGGACTTCTTGTGTAAGGAAGTCGACCACTCGCTCCAAACTTGATGGAGCTCGGCGAGCATGATGACCCCAGTTTTTCGCAGCGTAGGCGTACCAAGCATTATCTTCTGTAGGATCCAACGGCCCCGGGTAGGTGTAACGGTTTAAACACAGGTATGTTATGCAAACGTCTGCTATCATGGCTTCTGCGCCCGGAAACCACCGGTCTAGTGTACGCTCGAGGTACTCTTGCGTCGTGTAGTGAACAAGTCGAATGATGTCGCCATCATCATCAATCGTAACTAGGCCTAGGCATGAGGCTAGAATATCTTCGATATCCGGGTAATTATCAGGGTCCAGTTCAAGCTCACCAACCTCAACGCCCATCGCCTCTTGAAGCTCCAGGGTTGAGAATGTCCTTTGGGAGCAAGTGAGGAAAGCGAGAGCTTGCTTTGCTAGCTCCGTCTGTTCGCCCATTTGACCTTCAATCCTTTCGATTGCAGAATCATACGCAGAGTCATAAGCATCAGTACCAGTCGGAAGCTTGTCCAAGGCAATACGAACTGCCTTCGGTGATCTCTTGCCGAGTAGAGAATCAAGATGTAGCTCGGCCAAGAGAAACCTGGGACTTCATGAGTAGGGTACGTAGATCCGAAGCAAAGGCACTCACATTCCGCGAACCGCCTCCACAATTTTAGAGATGATTTCCTCTTGCAACTCCGCTTTATTGCGCACAAAGCCTGGCAGGCGTGACATGTTGTCGGAGAGATATCTCCGCACATCATCTCTATCTGCTTGAATCTCTATCATGGATTCTGTCTTGAAATTTTCAACGATCTCAGGTATGAAACGTGATGTAACTAGTAGGTTGATACCACACGTGTTTTGAAGTTCTTGGATTCTCGACAGTAACGCTATGCGACAGCCATGTGACGCAGAGCATTCGTCGAGAGCATCTATAACGATGAAGACCCTGGAGTAGGTCGATGCCACCAGCTGTAGAGTTCTGGCCGTAGCCTCTATCCTGTCCGAAGATCCCTTTTGACTGACGTAGAATTCTTCAACATGTTTTGGTAGCGATGCTTGTGGTTCCACGAGTTGTCGCAAGAGACCCGACAGTAGGGCGTCCAACGTCTGCTCGTCCTGGCGTCTGTAGTTGCAGAACAGATGAGCCAAGCCGATTGTGTTATCGCTACCATATCGCTCCCACAAATCGGCGTTGATGATGGAGGCCGACACTGTCTTTCCTGCGCCTGGAATGCCAGGGCAGAATAGGGTACGATTGCTGGTGCCGAGCCAGTCTTGGTAGACTTGTGAGTGCAGGAGCCATCCGCCAGTGCCAGCTTGTCGCCGACTGATAGCATCTTGCTGTTGTGAAGCATGGTCAATAGGTGTCAACCAATCCAAAATTCTCTGACACTTTTCCGTAGCTTCTTTCGTATCATGGCGCTCATGTAGCTTGTCGAGCCCTCCCCGAACGCCATTCTGAGTGATCTGGATGTTCTGCAGGTCCCCACTAAGACTCTTCAAAGTCGAAATAGTTGTTCCCCTATCCAGTTTCAAGAAGTCCTTCAACTCCCTCAGATCCTGTTCGTTGCGCTTAGAGCGAGCGTTGGTTTCAATAAGTAGTCGTGTTGTATTTCCATCAAGAGCTAGGGAAAGCATTCCCATCTCACTGTCAATTGCCTCCACCAGCATTCTCACATCCTTTTCTTTGAACGGCCATTGCAGCTTCTCGCGAACCCCATCTCGAGAGGATAAAACAACAGCTGTCAGACTCAACGTTTCGTGAAGACGCACTAGAGGAGCAGAGAGTAGTTCCAGGGTTTTGGTCCATTCTTCGACTTCTTCGGAGTCTGCTGCTTCATCTTGCAGCTGCAGTAACAAGCTACTGCAGCCTCGGATCTTCGACCGAAGGCGTGCTTTCTCGTCCTTAGCACCGGACACCGCGATGATGTATTTGATCACTTTTTCGCACAGTTGGGTCACTGCTATGATGCTGGCGGTCGTCTCCATGTGTGTGTTGAAAGATTGGTGTGATGTTCAGAGTGAAGTGGCATGGAATGTGGGGTTTGACAGGACTCCAATCAGGCACAAGTGACGAGGCTGTGCTGCGCTGCAGCTGCAGGCAGCGAGCGCACTCATCTCATACCAGGGAAAAAACCAGACAGCTACAGAAATAACAAGCTCTGCTTTACACCCTACATTGTCTCCGGAAAAGAAAACCTGTGAAGATGAACTTTCATTCCGCTACATCGATACAATGTGACGTTGAATGTTGGTGAGTTTTCAACAAGCAGAGATGTAAGGATGGAAGTCATGGACAAAGACCGCGGTGCACGTGCACCCGCGTTCGGCGCCAAGCTAGCGCGACTTCCTCAACCCTCCAAAGACGAATGGTGTTTGCAAACATGCAAAACAATACTGCGACAATGTTTCCGGATGAGATCGTCGCGCAATTGACGGCTGAATTCACATGTCGCGACCAACAAATACGGCATCTGGCTGCCCTCTATAGCGTATGTAACCTCTCTAGGCTTCATGAACATACTCCTAACAGCAACCTAGGCGCATCTTCCATCACCACCCTTTCTGAACATCCACGGTCTTACTGCAACTGGCAAATCGTCGGTATTGCGCTCCTTATTCCATCTTTCTCGCATACAACACACGATCATCAATGTTCGCGAGTGCATAACCGCACGGCATCTCCTGGAGCGCATTGTCGTAGCCAGTCTGGATGCGCTCGATGTGTTCAACGACGAGAAGATCGATAGACGACCTTACGCGCGTACGGAGAACCTAAGCGCGCTATGTGTCAACATGGAAAAGCTGTTGGAGGGTAGGAACAAGTTCGTGCTGGTGCTAGACGCGGTGGACAAGTTAAGAGAAGGGGGTGGGACATTGATTGCTGCGCTAGCAAGACTGGGAGAGATGGTATGGCTCAACTCGTCTGAGATGGAACGCATGACACTGACTTCATGACCAGATACCAAACCTTTCCCTTATACTCACAACAACCCTGCCGCTCACCCCCTCTGTACTCCACTCGTCATCGGCAACCTTTTTACACTTCCCAACCTACGCACGCAACGAACTCCTCACAATCCTCGGCGCCAACTCGCCCAAAATCTTCCTGGAGCCTCCCTCGCTAGAACAATTCCCGGACTACACACCCGATCTTGCCGCCGAAGATGACGCCTGGCTATGGGGTCGTTTCCTACAAGCAGTCTACGACTCCCTTGCAAAGCACACCGGGCGAGACCTCATCAGCTTCAAGAGCTGCGCAATGCGACTTTGGCGTCCGTTCGTTGAGCCAGTGGTGTCGGGGCAATTCGGTACGAGGGATTTCTCGCGCTTGATGGTAAACAGACGGCATCTCTTCCAGCTCGAAGACTCAGTGCTAGATCGAATCATTGCGGATACCGCCGAACCCACAAAGGACGCGGCAGCTGCAGGCGTCTTACCAGCGACGCCCAGCAAGAAGAAGCTAGCAAACATGACGGCCCACAGCCTTCCATACTTTACGACACACATCCTCATCGCTGCGTACCTAGCCTCCTACAATCCCTCGCGCACCGACGTTACATACTTCATGAAGCATACCGATAAGCGGAAGAACAAGCGACGCGCACCGAGCGCTGCTTCTTTCAGCGTCACAGGGAAGCGGACGGGAGCTAAGCATCGAAAGATTAGTCGACATTTGTTGACGCCTAGTCCATTCACGTTGGACAGGCTGCTTGCAATCTTCCGAGCATTGCTTGACGGAACAGTACCACAGGTGGCGGATTTATACACACAGATTGCGACATTAACCAGTATGAGACTACTGGTCAGAGCAGGAGCAGGAAGCAACGATGCACTAGAAGGAGGGGGTAGATGGCGCGTGAACTTTGGATGGGAGTATGCACGCGCGCTAGGTAGAAGCGTCAACTTGGAAGTAGGCGAATATCTCGTTGGTGGTGTAGATTAGGACTTGGATTTTCCAATGCCCTCTACATCATCTTACCAGGTGCATGTAAGAGATCTTCTAAGAACTACAGCTACACTGCATCATGCCCTTGTGCTTCGGCACGTCGCCACAGAACCTCTCTTCCTCATCTGCATTCCACTCCCATGTTTCTTGGAACGGGTTCAAGGCAAGTTTCATAATCTGAGGCAGGATTTCGCGCTCGCCCTGTTTCTCTACACGCTCGATGAGTTCGTCTAGGATCCAGGAACGGGGGATGAACTGTGTTTAGTGTTAGCTTCGCATGTCTGTGTGAACGAGTGGAGTGAACACTTACGTTGGGATTGACCGCATCCATAGCCGCCTTCCTCTCATCATCCTTGCCCTCACCCCAATCTTCCTTGACCCTCGCAGCCCATTTCTCCAGCCACTTGCCCAGACGCTCACGCCCATCGCTTTCTTGCCTCGGTGCACTGTCTTTCTTGAAGAACCGTCCCGCAACATCTTTCCTCTGATCTTCGGTCTCAACGTCTGACAACTTAATAGCACCCAACCTCCGGAAGGCATGATGAAAGTCCAACTCAAACATCTCGAGCGAGTCCAGCAGCTCAGACATCAGTTCCTCAAAGTCGCTGTCCTTTTGTGTCTTGAGTCCAAGACGGAGCGTCATGAGGCGTCTGTACTCGGCCAGGAAAACGGCCTTGTACTCTTCGCCTGCGCGATCGATAGCACTCTCCGCACATTTGACAATACCATCTGCTTCTTCTTCCGTAACACCCTTCTCTACAAACTGCGCCTCGTCGACTTTGCTACCCGCGCCCATGAGCTCGCCCAATGCCTCGCCAAGACGGACAAGGTTCCACCAGATGATTGTGGGTTGGTTGCGGTAGCTGTACCTCAGCATGTGATCGTCGTGGTTGGGTGTGTACGTCGGATCGAAGGTATCCAAAAAGGCAAAGGGGCCGAAATCGATGCTTAACCCGAGGATAGAAGTATTGTCTGTGTTTAGCACACCGTTCATGAAGCCATAAGCTTGCCATTTTGCGACTGTCTCGGCGTTGCGGCGGATGATTGCGCGGTAGAGACGGACGTAGCGGTTCTCTTCTCCCGCGCCTTCGCCCTCGACGGTGTCTCTTGATATGCCTGAGGATGTCTGGTTGTGGACGTCCTTTGCGTCGCCGGCGGGAAGCTTGGAAGGGAGTTTGTCCCAGCCGCCGTAGACGTGCTCCGCTGTGTAGTCTGCGAGTATGCGGAGGGTTTTTCGGTCGCCGCGAATGCGCTGGAGGTCAAATGTGCCGAAGCGGATCCAGCTTTGTGCGAAACGGGTGACGATGGCACCTGGCTCGGTTCGTTCGCGCATTACTTTGCTCCCGTTGTTCAAGGTGAGCGCCAGCGCTCGCGTACTTGGGATGTTGATGGCATTGAGGTATTCTGAGACGACAAATTCACGGATGGAAGAGCGAAGGACTGCTCGGCCATCGGCGAAGCGCGAGTATGGTGTTCGTCCAGCACCCTTTAGTTGGATCTCGTAGCGTGTGCCTGTTGCTGGGTTTGTAGACTCGAAAAGGGAGATGGCACGACCATCGCCGAGTTGGCCTGCCCATTGTCCGAACTGGTAGCCTCCGTAGCATTGTGCCCAAGGGTATATGCCTGCCTCTGGATTCGATTCGTTCCATGTCAGGATCTTCTTGCCGGCAACAACTTCTTTGAACTCTTCAGTCTCGGCCTCCTCTGGCTTTAGACCAATGTCTTGTAGCGCCCGCTGGCTGACGGCTAGTAACTCAGGCTCGCCTTGTGAATCGGGTCGAACATATGTGTACAGCGCTCCCTTGACCATGCGCGGTCCAAGCATCTGCCGTGGCGCATCGTGCGAGTCTTTCGGCCTGGGAAACGCGTCGTCGGCGGGGAGGTTTGATGTGAAGACGTTCGACTTGGGAAGGGACTGTAGCGTCTGTAACTTGTTGGACGAGTTGCTCGCCGTCTGCGAGTTGTCGAGGTGCGCCATGACTTGGTTGAGGCGCATAAAAGTGTGGAAGGGGTTCTTGCAAATGTATCTCGTCGATGATAATGCTTTGCGAGTAGGCTGCAGCGCAGGTGAAATTCGAAGCATGAGCTGCTGACGGGTATAGTATGATGTAGAAGGGGAGGGGGGCAATGAGGGGGAGATGGCGGCAATTATGGGCGCAGGAGGGTGCAGATCATAGTGATGCGAATGCCATGAGCGGCGGTGGCGTCATGCCTCGGAGAAGTTGCTTATCGATAGCCAACCGCGGAATCATGGTACCTGACTCGCCCTGGCGTCTTCTGCGCTAACTCAGACGCGTCGACATTTCTACCTTTTCACCTTGCACCTCCAATATGAACGGCCAAGCAATACCAGGCTATTTCTGGGACGCAGAGAAGAAGAAATACTTCAGGATCCAGAACCAGACTGCAGCACAAGGCTCGAATCTCAAATACTCCTCGGAAAATATCAGGAAAACTGAGCGCAAAGAACACATCCAGAATGTTGCCATTGCGCGCTCGAATAAGATCCGGAAGGAGCGCGTTGTCAGGCGCAATCCAAACACTTTCGCGCAGACCAATCTGGATAGAGAAGTAGGTCTTAGGCGAACTTCGCGCTATCTCCATGGCTTTTGGCCTGATGCATGCGCCGCTGGCATCGAGAGTGATGCACAAGAGGTGCTGGGTAGCCGCCATCCTTATAATATCCGATTCTTTGATAGGAATCCGAACGAACACACAATATATGCAGTTCAGAAATCGAACAGCGTGTGCATGCAGCGAGCTGACTTCCATCATGTTCGGGGAAATCTCCGTACGCCGTCACCAAAAGCAACCTACACGCACGATGCTTGGGCAGAGGTAACGAGAACAACATCTACAGTCTCTTCATTATCCTTCCTTCCGCAGACTGGAGCCCTTGCAGTAACTACATATGGCTCAGATCGACCTCCAGAATTGTGGCTCAGCGATCCAGGGCTCGATGATCCAGTAAGTCACTTACCCGTCTACACGTAATACTAAGGCCTACACTGGGGGGTTTCTCTGGGGCTTCTAGCCTATAGAAGTCTGACCTCTTTAGTAAGGACCATTCAGGGTAGGTTTTGGTTTTGCATATAGCTTGTCAAAAGCCATAGTTTGGTTCCCATGCTGACTTCATGGTTACAGTACGTGGGTCAGAAGTTTACACCAAAGGACTGTTCGGCGATATGGGGTGCTGCAGCCAGACCGTCAACCTTCACGCCTTCACCAGGTGTCGCGAACACCGTCGCAGCGACCTGGTCCGAGCATCTTGCAGTCGCAGCTTCGAGTTCAATGCTCCTCTTCGCCCGCTCACAAGCAGGAGCATGGGACTCGCAAACTGCCGTGAAATCACTCGATTCAGACGTGCTAGCATTGGAATGGATATCGTACACTACCGTCGCTCTCGGTTGCCGTAACGGAAATATCCGACTATACGACACAAGATCAGGTGGTTCAAGTCATGTTCTCACCCATCCATCCCCCGTTTCAAAGCTCAAGCGTGCCGACGATGAGACCAGACTGATTTGCTCGGGGCTCCAAGACACGCTTTTCCTATACGACATCCGCGCACCCCGCTTATCACGTAATGCATCACGAAAGACACTCAACTACGAAAACCATCACTACAACGAAGAATACTTCAGATCTTTGTATCCTACCCATCGCGATGGACACAAGCGTCGTAAACTCAACCACAAGGCTTTTAAGAATTGGTCGCAGCCTGTTTTGACCTTTGAACATGCGAACCGGGAAGAGCTGGATCTGGATATCGACGTACATCCCAGACTGGGTCTTCTAGCGGCTGCTCAAGATAAATCGACGGGCACTGCGATTCGAATTAGCAATATTTGGACGGGCAAGACAGTCAAGGAGATCAAGACTGATCATGCCACCAAGCATGGCAAGATGACGACACATGATCCGATACGGTCGCTCAAGTTCATTGATCGATATAATGATGTGGATGGCGGGGTCGATCTGTGGTCTTGTTGGAACGGTGGTATTGCGAAGTTCGGGTGGGGAGATGGATCAAGTGAGTCGGAGGGGTACTCTGTAGGTCGAGGTTGAAGGTGCACGGCTAGGAGGCAGTGAAACCGGTACGCAGGGCTGCGGCGAAGGGTCATCCTGTGAGTACAGGCGTGTGATAGCGCGACGAGAACATCTTCCGCATCCAGCGAGGTGACGTCCGTTACGTTACGACGAAGTGGTCCAATCGCACACTCATAAATGCACGGACGTGATATTCCTTTTACTTACAGCATCGCACCTTGCTTTTGAGCGACGTACTTCACCATCGAAGCTACAATGCTTTGTGAAGGTGCAATGCAACAAACTGAAGATTCACAAACTTACAATTCACACATACGTGAGTGAGCTTGTGAAATCAAACGACAGGTGACGACTAGCACTGTCGGCAACAGAAGTGATCGCACCGATAACACTGGGTTTCTACTCTCTACAACAAGCTAGAAATGAAGCTCCCTGAATCGCCCGATACAATAATGCCACAACTCGACATCGAAAAAGGCGCCACCATGACCGACAGCAAGTACTCTGCGCCCTCTTCTCACACCAACACACCTATTCTCAAAAGTAGCACCTTTCGCACCCAATTCAGCACCACAATCCCCCTCATGGCCGCGTACATCTCGCTCTACCTAACAAACTATTACCTCTCTCCTTCCGGCCCAGGGTTTCGCCACCGCTCCAACGACTCAGGACGTATCTGCCCACTCGTTGCTATTCTCATGCTCCTCGCTCCCGATATCATACAGAAAGCCTTCGCCGCGACGACTGCATCTATCCCGGACGAGTCCCCATGTTTTGGGTTTGGGTGGTTAGCTTTTACCGTGGGGTTATTGGTGCCGGTGATGCGTGATAGTAAGAGTTTGTTGCCTAGAGAGGAAGAAGAAGAAGATGTCAAGGTTATAAGTATGGATGTGAAGAAGGGGAGCTTGGAGAGGAACAGCAGATTGAGACCCGGAAGATTGCTGAGGGACCTGGAGTCGAGTTGTATGCGCGAGACGGGCGACAAGGATACCATCGTCGAGATCCTCGAGTCTGTCAGTCAGCCATCAACACACCGATCCTCGTGGACGCTGAGGAAAAACCACAGTATGGCTACTGCTGTCTTTCAATTCTGCCTCGCAGGCTTGTTCTGGTACTGTTACCGTGACCTCTCTGTCCCCCTGCTTCTCAGCACGTCGATTTTACTGGTAGAAGCGACCGCAAGCCTCCCTATCTGGTCTGCACAGAAACCCTCTTCGCACGCAGGTAGTCGCCAAGGTGGCGCATACGCGTTGATGCGCGACAAAGAGACACCGCCACATCATATCTTCATCATTCAACCTGCAAAGCCTGATATATCCAATGTCCAAGACACAGCCGCGCTGCGAGTGCCATACGACCATCAGATGCACGCCGTATCGATCCCAATATTCATCCTCATATCAGGTGGTTTCCTCAGTCAAGCACTTCTTTGCACGCAACTCTCGGATGTCGCAGCGGTAGGCATGCTAGCAATCATGTTCTGTGGTACCATTAGTAACGTGGCTATTGCTGCTTTACCGAGGGAGCCAACGGTAGGAGGCATGAAGTTCGAGTCTGTGGACGTGATTGTAGGGAAGAGTGGTGTTGTCGGGGCATTGAGGGAGGTGGAAACCAGGTTGGAGGGATATGGGGAAGTGTTGGTTAGGCAATGTTTCCCAGAGAAGCTTGGGGAATGGGAAGGTCGAAAAGAGAAGGTGCTAAGGATGAGAGACGTAGGGAACATGGACTGAGAGGTTCGGTACGCAAGAGAAGAGAGAGAGAGAAAGACTTTGAAGCGCCATGTCGCTATTATGTACATGTTAGCATTAGACTGACGTATATCGTAAGGTATGGCTCGCGGTACCATTGTACCCCTTCAATTCACGACGCCGTGACTGGCTTCCTGCTGCCCCCTCGTAGCAGCGGTATCCTAACCCTGCCAAACACCGCTCCCCCACCCCTTTGCATCTGCGCCACCGCATCTCCCAGCAGAACCCTTATCGCGCCTTCCAACCTCCTATCCTTCTTCCTCCGCATCCAAAGCAGCACAATACCCAATATAAACACATCAACAGCCACGTGCTTGAGGCAAGCCCACACCCACCTCCATATCCCTCTAAACAAGCGATAATGCGCCGAATGTGCGAACAACCTCCTCGCCTCAAGCTGTTCACGTAGTGCTGCGACTTCGGCCGTCATTTTCATCAATGACTGCTCCACACGCTTTCTCCACTTCTGGTCTGCGGCGGATTCCTTAGGAGATTCTTTTGATGCTGCTGCGGTGGCGGCGTTCCCGGCGGCTGGTGTTCCGCCGAGACCCGGTATGTTCATCTGTATTGGTTTCCCCAGCACGCCCATGCCTCTATTTCGCGGGGCGGGCGTGGGTGTTTGCATGGGTATAGGTTCCGCTCTTATCAATTGCTGGAGATCGGTCTGGACACCTGCGTCTTCTAGTTCGGGCTGGTCATCGTCCGGGTAGGATGTAGGGTTGTATTGGCTGTCTGGGGCATCAACAAAGACTTCGCCGCGGTCGATTTCCGCTTCTTCTTCCTCGAGCTCTTCTTCGGATTGCGACATGGGCGATTTGACGCGCAGGGGTATGTCGCGCTGTTCCTGCCCTCGCATCTGGCCGGGCGTGTCTTGGTCCATGTCGGCGCTGGTGTTCATGGCTGCCCGCCCGCTTTGGCCTAGCTCGTGCTGTGAAGTGTATCCGGGGGTTATGTGGTCGGCGGTGCGTAGGGGCGACGAGGACGACGAGGAAGGTACGTTTGACTTGACTTGGTCCCAGACAAACTCGAGCTCGGCAACTAGTTCCCGGGAGTCGGGCGAGGGCGAGGCGTATTTGTGCATGGTGTCGATGAGGGTGGTGATGTAGCGGCGTTTGGCTTCAGTGCGGGAGAGGCCGTTTTGCTGTTTCCAAGCGTCCCTGTGGCTGTTATTCACCTGTCTGCGCTGTATGTGACGGGTGCGTGGCGTACCATTTCTCCCGCGCTCGTTGCGACTGCTCGTCGCTCCCTCGCGGACACTCCATTATGCCGTCGACGTCGCCCTCTGTGCTGCGTCAGCACCGTCATGTCAACATGATTTCCCGTATCCAACGTACCCATGGCTTGCTTGTACAATCCATACAGGCGTAACCTGGTCGCAGACGGCGGTTTCTGCGACCCCGTCCGTATCTTGTTCACTGTGTTGAGCGCATGGCTAAAAACTCGATCTAGAGAGTCGACATCAGCGGGATCCCTTTGGCGGCGCATGTATCTTCGGACGTACCAACCGAGTCTGCCATTATGAGCGTGGATGTCGCGCCCCCATAAGAGGGGAGCGGCGCATTGATCAAGGTAGCGCGTGAGAGTGCCTCGACAACAGGCACAAAGTATTCAGCCAGGCAAAAGCACAAGCAGAGGTAATATACAGCGAGGCAATCGAGGGCAGCCGGCGTGCATGATGCGATGACAATGCGGAGCCGTGTGGAGATGGCATTCGTTGTCGCGCGACCCTGGCGCTTGGGCCTCGGCTGTTCCGGGGCGAGCTGCGCGCTTGCCATGTGGCAGTGCGACGACGTGTTTCACGTGTCAAGACACATTTGTTCCTCTTCACCGTACTTTAATTCCTTTGCTGATATCTTGCACCACAGCTTGCACTGTCTTCGCGCTCGAGGGAGAAAAAAACCATGCGCGCTATCAAGCGTGTGGATATTCACTCTTCCCAAGCAGGGATCCGCTCGACCGATCGGGCAATTTCTTCCGCATCCATCTCACATCCTACATGACGTCTACCAGCTAGCAGCAACTGCTTGAACATCGCTCGTAAATGACCACACACCCTGCGAGTCCACAGCGTGCACAATTGCCTTTCTCTGTACATCCTGCCTGCGCGTAGTCGTCGCGACGCTCGTCGAACTTCCCTATCATGGCCGTTAGCAGGCGCTCACTGACGTATATCAACAATAACCTACCTGCACACGTGCACCCCTCACATTCGTATATGGATTCCCAACTTCATCTGTACCAGTTGGGTACTGCACAATCACAGAATACGCAACTGCTCTGGACACCGGCGACCAGGTAACCTCGAAATCCCCAGCATCGTTGCTCCTCCGCAAAGAAACGCCTGTGACCTTGGCCGGACGCGAGACTCCACCGACAGCACGGATCTGACCCGTTGTGTAGCAGCCGTTCGCTGTCCCTGATGTTGTGTAGAACCGCCATGAGACCGGCGCCTGTCCGTTCTTGCACACACTGCTAAACTCATGCACAGCCGTGAACGCCGAGTTCCCTGGGTACCGGGTGAGGAAGTTGTTTCCTAGGTAAGGGTAGAAGGTGTCGCTGACGCCGAAGCTGTTGAAGTCGCGGAAGGGCTTGAGTTCTGCACGGCTGCCGTCGGCATAGGTGGCTTCAAAGGCCCATTGTACGCCGACGTATTGGTCTTTGTTGAAGCTGAGTTGTGCGGTGCAGCTAGCTAAGTTGAACGCTTTGTAGTTGCCAGGAGGTGCGCGGCCAGTGTAGGGGTAGCTCCACGATGTACTGCATTGTTGGCGGGGTTCGAGGACAAGAGGAGATGCGGTGGTGGTGGACGCCACAACAGCGGAGAGGGTAACAAGAGTGAGCTTCATGATGGTGATAGTAGAGTCGAACAGAATACTGGGAACATTTACTCAAGACATGAGCAGCTTAAATACTAATGGAAGTACTGATCTACAGACATCGCTATCGACATCACCGCCAGACTTAGCACACCCTCATAATTGTAGGCGTATAACTAGGTTACCTTGGTAGTCTTGGATGAAGCATTGTCCAAGCAAAATGGGCGCAACCACACCGGCAAGGTACCAGTACATATTAGCAGCCAAGACTGCGCATACAACTTTGAAGATGGACCAAGGCGGACGGAGACCTCACCCATGCGGTAATCTGGCTTAGCGGGTGATCATCTGCGGGCCGCGAAGAGCCCATTTTTCCTTGGCACTGCAGGTCAATCTTCGTATTCGGTCTTGTTCCTTGGAGGCTAATAGTGGCTAATTTAGGGTGATCAGCGTGGGAAAGGCGCCTTGCTGAGGTTCATTGTTAAGTCGTTGTGTTGCCATGAGCGAGACGTCGATATGGTGGGTCGGGGTCTGGAAGGCGGGGAGCTTGAATTATTGAACACGATACGATTATGACAAGAATGGTCATGTCATGACGAATGGTGGAAAAGGAAGCAGCACGTTGCAATTTTGTAGACGGAAGCATCGTTGGGTATCTCTGGTTTGTTTGTGAGAATTGGTCTAATGCCTCGATATAGGTCTACCCGCTGTACAGTCCGTGCGCACCCAACGAGCCAGTTCAGTCAACGAGCCACCTGAAGCCCCGCAACCTCATAAACTATCCCAACTACAACGCGTTATAACTCCACAATCATAGACCTAATTTAAGAAGCAATTAAATATATTAAATTGCGTAAGGCTAGAGATAATTTCTCGTACTAGAAAGTCGCAAAAATATTTAGAGTTAATTAAACAACGTTGTCGCGGAGGCACTAGAGCACACAACAACCCTAGGGCACAGAGGCAGCTAAACATTAACGAAATCTTAACCTATAACAAGAGGATAAGCTTATTAGCTTTATAGAAGAGTAAATAAGAGATAGAGTACTACCTACAAAGTCTATTTTAAAAAAATTTAGTAGCGCAGTTACGCAGCATAAGGTTTTAGATAGCTAGGTTACTTAGTTTTAACACTATTATTCTAATAAGCTTATCTCTAAATAGAACACTAGTATAGATTGTAAGCGTCACTTTACTAATAATAAGCGTAAATACAAGTTGTATTTTAACTTGC